>NW_022589704.1:70806837-70925926 GCF_004348235.1 Phoca vitulina | reverse complement strand
AAATGAAGGGGGGGGGGAATTGGAGGGGGAGACGAACCATGAGAGACTATGGACTCTGAGAAACAAACTGAGGGTTCTAGAGGGGAGGGGCATGGGGGGATGGGTTAGCCTGGTGATGGGTATTAAAGAGGGCACGTACTGAACGGAGCACTGGGTGTTATACACAAACAACGAATCATGGAACACTACATCAAAAACTAATGATATAATGTATGGTGATTAACATAACATAATAAAATTAAAAATTTAAAAATTTAAAAAATCAGGTGGCTTTTTTTTTTTTTCGAAACAGAAACTGACAAGTTGATTCTAAAATTCACATGGAAATGCAAGGCACCCAGAGTAGCAAAACCAATCTTGGAGAGAAAAAGAAAAAAAGGACACATATTTTTTTATTTAAAACCTACTACAGGGCGCCTGGGTGGCTCAGTTGGTTAAGCAACTGCCTTCGGCTCAGGTCATGATCCTGGAGTCCCGGGATCGAGTCCCACATCGGGCTCCCTGCTCAGCGGGGGGTCTGCTTCTCCCTCTGACCTGCTTCCCTCTCATGCTCTCTCTCATTCTCTCTCTCAACTAAATAAAATCTTTAAAAAAATAAAAAAATAAAATAAAACCTACTACAAAGCTATAGTAATTAAGACAGTGTGGGGGTACCTAGGTGGCTCAGTCAGTTAAGTGTCCAACACTTGGTTTCAGCTCAGGTCATGATCTCAGGGTCATGAGACTGAGCCCTGTGTCAGGCACTGTGCTCAGCACAGAGTCAGCTTGAGATTCTTTCCCTCTCTCTCTGCTCCTCCCACCACTCTCTCTCTCTCTCAAATAAAACCTTAAAAAAAAAAAAAAAAGTGTGGACCCAGCATAAGAAAAGACAAATAGATCAATGAAATAGAATTGAGAGTCCAGAAAGAAATCCTCACATTTGTAGTCAGTTGATTTTCAACAAGGGTGCCAAGACAATTGCAAAGGACAAGAATAGTCTTTTCAGGGGCGCCTGGGTGGCTCAGTCATTAAGCGTCTGCCTTCGGCTCGGGTCATGATCCCAGAGTCCTGGGATCGAGTCCCACATCGGGCTCCCTGCTCCGCAGGGGGCCTGCTTCTCCCTCTCCCACTCCCCCTGCTTGTGTTCCCTCTCTCACTGTGTCTCTCTCTCTCTCAAACAAATAAATAAAATCTTAAAAAAAAAAAAAAAGAAGTCTTTTCAACAAATAGTGCTGGAGCAGCACCTGGATATCTACATCTGAAAGAATGAAGTTGGACCCTTACCCTCACACCATATACAAAAATTAAGTCAAACTTGATCACACACCTAAATGTAAGAACTAGACATATAAAGTTAATAGAAGAGAAACAGGTGTAAATCTTCAAGACTTGGAATTAGGCAATAGTTTCTTAGATATGACACCTATAGCACAAAGCAACAGGAAAAAAAATATATTGGACTTCATAAAAATTAAAAAATTTTTGTGCTTCAAAGGATACTATCAAGAAAGTGTAAGGCTAACCCAGAGAAAGGGAGGAAATATTTATAAATCATATATCCGATAAGTCTTATATCTACATTTATATAAACAATAAAAAGACAACCTAAGTTTTTAAAATGGCCAAAGGATCTTAATAGACATTTCTACAAAGAAGATCTACAAATGGCTAACAAGCACATGGAAAGATGTTCAACATCACCAGTGACCAGGATATGTATGTTGAAACCATAATGAGAAACCACTAGGATGTCTGTAATTTAAAAAACAAGTGTTGATGAGGATGTAGAGAAACTGAAATCTTCATATATATGGCTGATGAGAACATAAAAATAGCACAGCTGCTTTGGAAATAGTCCAGCAGTTCCTCAAATGTCAGCACAGAGTTACTATATGACCCACCAATTCCATTCCTGATTATACATCCAAGAAAACTGGAAACATTATCACACAAAAACTTGTACACAAATGTTCAGAGAAACATTATTCATAATAGCTAAAATGGAAACAGTCTCAATTCAATCAACTGATAGATGGATAAGCAAAAAGTGATAAATTCATACAGTGAAAAAAATACTCAGTCATAAAAAGAAATGAAGTACTACTATATGCTATAGCATGGATGAACCTTGAAAACATTTAACCAAGAGGCCAGACAAGGCCACACATTATAGGACTCCACTTGTATGAAATGTCAAGAAGAGGCAAATCCTTAGAGACAGAACACAGATTCGTGGTTGCCAGGAGCTAGAAAGAGAAAGGGGAGTGACTGCTCATGGGCATGGGCTTTCTTTCTGAATGTATTAAAATGTTGTGGAATTAGGCAGTGGTGAGGGCTGTACAACTGTGGATATACTAAAAGTCACTACGTTGTACACTCATAAAAGGGTGTGTTTTATCATGTGAATTATATCTCAATTTTTAAAATATATACATTTTTAAAATTAGTTACATGGTGGCTTTAAAGAAATACTACATAACATTTCTTTTCCATAATCTAATAAAAATATATACACCAGAGTAATTACTATGCCAGAATATTAAGAGGAAACTATTAATACAACTAAAACCAATCTCAGAGTAAATTATTAAAAGTCACTTTTAAGACCGCCTATCTTCCACTAATCTTACCAATTTTCAAATCATCAGCCAGGCTTTCTTTGGTGAGATTCAACAGTTCTCTTCCATCAATGTTATTCATTTTGAAAACACCAACAAGGTCACTTAAACCTTGTGCACAAAGCCACATTGAGACATCATCCTCTGACCAGTCTTCAGTAAACTGCTTCGCTTGATCTTCTGTGCTCCTTGCTTTTAAAAACAAACCGACAAACAAAAAGGCAGGTAAAATAACAATGAAGAAAAGTACTTCCTTTATAAATATTCTCACTGAGAATTAAAAAGTAAATGAAATTTCCTTAAATCTGTTTTGCTCTTTAACATTCTTTTAAGAAATTTCAAAAAATCAAATAATACTATGCATAATTACAGTATTACTTAATACTATATTAAATACTACTCTTTTGGAACTTTTTCTTTTCACTCTAGAAAAACAATTTTTTTTTATTATATAAAACTCATAATCTGGGTGCCTGGATGGCTCAGTCAATTAAGCATCAGCTCAGGTCTTGACCTCAGGGTCATGAGTTCAAGCCCTGTATCAGGTTCCATGCTGGACGCGGAGCCTACTTTAAACAAAACAAAACAAAAACCAAAAACCTCATATCAGCAAAAGTATTCTATGTGCTCTATCATCTGCATATCAGCACCACTATTTCGTTAATTCTGACAGTGATAAAAATAAAACTCCTAAATTATGTGTCAACATTGTTTGATGAGGCCAAAAATAAAATGAACAAATAAAACTGTGATTTCTATTTTGTTCCCAGGCTGTATTTATCTGAAAAAATAGTGTGCAGTACAAATAAATAGCTTACAAAACTATGGGAGGTATAATATCCATGAAAGTGCACCGAAAAGCATTTACCAACAGTTTTAACATAGACCAACTACTTTAGAACAGTGGCTTCTCTAAAATTATTTTTAAATTCTATTAAATTTAGATGTATACTTTATACTGAGAAAAAGCAAGGTGAATAATTTGCCAAAAAATTATGGAATTTAAAATTTTAATGGTGAATGGGTTGAACTGGGTTAGATGCCCTTACTAACCTTGGCAAGGTGTTTCCAGATCAAATTGCCAGATGTTCACTGTTTTGTCCATTGAACCAGTAGCAAATAAAAGGGTATTGGGTGCAAAGGCACAACTTGTGACATACCTGGTTAACAAAAACAACTATTATGTATCCTCAGACTAATTTTTTAATTATATTAATATAAAATGAGGTTAAGTTCAGACCTGGTGTGCTGAGTCAACGTGTGAAGTATATTCTCAGTATTCTGAAAAACAATAAAAACAGCTTTATATTTACACAGGCAGGAGTAAAGTTACTGGTAAGGGATTATCTGACATAAATGTTTCTATGCTGTGTTTTAATTAATATTAAATTAGTTTAATTAATATTTAAATTAATTAAATGTTTTAATTAATATTAAATTAGTTTAATTAATATTTAAATTAATTAAATTTAATTAATATTTAAATTAGTCACGAATGTAAGTTGACACTTCACCCAATAAAAAGAGAATAGCATCTATAACTAATAATATTATCAAGTACTTATTTCACTCTTTCTCAATAATTAGCACTGTTGTCTGCTGACCATCTTCCTAGAAGTTTTTAGTATAAAACACTCTTGGCTTTTGCTGACTTATTTGCATTTACTCATAGTAACCTAAACATCTGTTACATGAAATCTGTAATTTTGCTATGACATCTGACTTGTATCCATTGCAGGACCAGTGAATAGAAATTAGTCACTTAGATTCTGAATACACTTAGCCGGCCATCTAGCATCTAGACATATTTATTTTATTAATTTTTAAAAATGAAGTATAATTAACATACAGTATTATATTAGTTTCAGGTTGTATTTAACTAAGACTCATAATTATTTAATGGAGAAAATTTAATGTTATAGCTATTCTTGTAAATGTAAAATCTCATGAAAATTTCTTGAGAAACATTCAGGATCTACTTCACCCAGTGAGTATTTTTGCCCATCTCCTGCCAGAGTGCTCAGTGATTTGAACTTTCACGTGGAGGACTACCTTAGATTCCTTGCTTGACCCACTACACTTTTGATGATTTACATCTCTGTTTCATTTGCTGGCAAAGCTGCAGCCTGAACTCATCATTATGAGGCTCCATTCAACTTTCTCCATTCTCTCTTAAAGAATATTTTCATCAACCACATCTTTATTATATGTAAAACATTCATTTTTCTTCGTACTTGTGCAACTCTGGTCTTTATTCATATGGGTCTATCAAAAACTTGCATTTTCCCAAGTTCATTAAATCCTACTCTTCCTTATACTCTAAACCTAGCCAGAACTCCACCGGTAGTAGGCCACTTTCAGCTACACTCTTCCAAAACCCTGGGGTAAACATTCATCCCTTGCTGTTATGGAAACCTGGTATAAAAATTTAAGAATAATCCATTTGAAGTGATTTTTTTTTTTTTTTTGGATATAGGTGCTCCTTAAATCTGTATTTTCTTTGATCAGATTAAACATCTATTCATCTTAAACATCTGTCCATCTTAAAATCATTATTGAAATATTTAAGGACTTGTCCCAGAACCTGTACCTTAATCTGCACAACTATCTTAGCATTTCTGAAAATGTATATTCTTAGGCACTTGAAAAAAGTATACATTTTGTTCATCTTGCCTAACAAAATTTTTAGTTCAGTAGCCTAATAAACATAATTTACACAGATCCCACACAAAAGATTTTGAAATACTTACAGTATCATATACTATGACAGACTTATCCACTGATCTTTAAAAGAAAAAGGAAATTATGGGTAAGAAGTTCTATAAAAACAAAGTACAGCATTTATTAATTAGGATTTTTAAATAATTTAAATTTTTTAGAAAAGGCTGAGATATTGATATGCAAACATTTATTTTTAAGAGATTTTATTTGAGAAAGAGAGAGTGCACGTGCACAAGCGGGGGGAGGGGCAGAGGCTAAAGCAGACTCCCCACTGAGTAGGGAGCCTGATGCCATGAGGGGGTGGATCCCAGGGCCCTGAGATCATGACCTGAGCTGAAGGCCGACGCTTAACCTACTGAACCACCCAGGCACCCGTGATATGCAAACATTTAGAATGCAGTCTCTTTTTGTTTCTGTGTATGAACTTTTATTCAAAAAACTACATGCCGTATATGAAATTTATCAGAAAATTATAAACTTTAGTAAACAATGGCATATGCTATTTATACCAACTAGCCACACAGAAAATAAGCATTTCTGATGTATAAATAAGACACAATCCCGTATCGAGTTAATAACTCAAAGGGAAAAGCCACTAAAAGGGAAAGCTATTACAGTTGACCCTTGAACAATGCACGGATTAGGGGCATTGATCCCCTTCCCCATGCAGTTGAAAATTCATGAATAACTTCTGACTCCCCAAAAACTTGACTACTACTAAGCCTCCTGTTGACTGGAAGCCTTACCAATAACGAGTGGTTGATTAACACATGTTTTATATGTTATATGTATTCCATACTGCCTACTTAAAGTTCAAGAAAATCTTCAAATCTTAAGAGAAAATACTGTACTACATAAAAAAAAAAATCCCTGCATATAAGAAAGCCTATGCAGTTCAAACCTATGTTGTTCAAGGGTCAACAGTACTTGTTCCTTGGTTTTTGTTTCGGACAGCATTGTTCTTTATCAGTGATATGGCCATGCCTTAATTACTAATCTCTCTCTCTCTACATACACACAAACACGCACACACATGCACACACCTTGTGACTCATTTTTGAAAATTATAATCTAAACTTGATATGAACTCTACACAGTTTCTTTTAATGGTATAAAAATTTTTAAAAAAAGCCATCTGGGATTATTCTAGTGGTGAAAAAGATCATCAAAGAAAAATGCAATCCTATAATAAAATACATAATTAACAACAACAGATAAATGTTTCTCCATAATATTTTTCCTCTTTAAAAATAGTCTTTATGCCACCATGATGTATGTTGCAAGGTGAGAAAACACAATACAAGTGTTACTACTGTCTGTACAACTTTAATAATATTTGTATTTATTAAAAGGTGGCTAATAAGAGTCCAACCATAGGAGTCCTAGCTCCTGGAGGGCTTAAAATTCCTTGTTTAATAGGTTATCCAGTGTAGGTGATGGATTTTTTACTGTAGAATCTTTGTTATAAGTAGAAAAAAGGAATTACATTTTAAATGTTCAAATGTAAAATAAAATACAAGAAAATGGGAAGCATATGAATGCATTCTGGATGTCAAACAGTTATAGCATTAAATGTTAAAATCCCAGCCAAAAAAAACTGAGAAATAATATTAGCAGCTAACATTATTTGACTATGTATATATATGCTAAATATAATTTGTGGATACTCTTATTTAGTCCTAAATTCCTCAAGGTACAAGGTATGATTACTAAAATATATAAAATTCTTAGGGAAAACTACTACTTCTGAGCATCCTAAAAAAGAAAAAAGCAAATTCCATCTTCTGAGATCACAACTGGTGCAATTAAAACTAACTGGGGTGCCTGGGTGTCTCAGTCAGTTGAGCATCCGACTCTTGGTTTTGGCTCAGGTCAT
Organism: Phoca vitulina; assembly: GCF_004348235.1. Classification (NCBI taxonomy): domain Eukaryota; kingdom Metazoa; phylum Chordata; class Mammalia; order Carnivora; family Phocidae; genus Phoca; species Phoca vitulina. Next base: position 70,918,732 of record NW_022589704.1, on the reverse strand, counting down.
AATCTCATGGGTAGTGGGATCAAGGCCCACATTGGACTCTGTGCTCAGGGTGGAGTCTACTTGAAAGACTCTCTCCCTCTGTCCCTCTCCCTGCTCTCTCTCACTCTCTAATAAATAAATAAATCTTAAAAAAAAAACCAAACCCTAACTCATCTTAATAATATATCACTTGAAGAGCTGGATCATCATTAGTAATCTTTATGAGCACTGTATACTGAGAAGACAGAAATTAGGGCAACAAGCAACAGTCCACTATGGGAATAGGAAGCAATAAGGCCAAAAACAGACTAGAACAAAAACACAAAGCACCCAAGAAATTTAGACAATCTTGTAGGCAATAGATAGCCAGCCACGATGGCAATGGAATAGGTTCACTTGTTATTGAGGTATGAAAATGAATCTGAGAAACAAAAGGCCAAACATGAAGAACTCTTAAGAGTCTAATGAATCCAAGCAAGAAGAATGGAAATTATAAAGAGACCTGCAAACTTTGAGAGATAAAAAAGATTGTCAACTCACCTCCTGTAGTCTCTAATTTGGTCATGGGATTCAAAGAAAGATACAATAGGATTTGATAACTGATTAGATTTGGGGGAAGGAAATTAGGATTAGGGAAAAATAATAGTTTTTAATATTTGAGATTTGAGTTTGAAAGACTAGAAGAATAATAGAGCCGTTGTAAACAGACACAAAATAAAATACTTTGAAACCACTCAAACAATATAAAACTTCAAAATATTCCCTAAATTGAACCTGAACCAACACTCACACAAGAAGTCCCACTGTTTGGTGCTCCTTGTTACACATTTCCTGCCTGCTTTATGTAAATCTTACCCCAACTTTTCAGTATGAACATTCCACCACAATCTGCCCTGTCACTGTAACCCCACATTTCCTTATAAAGGAGGCATTAGTATTGAAGCCTTTTGATACTCCATTTCTTCAGTTTTGTGGCACTCTAAAACCTCAACTCTCCTCATTCAAGACTACAAGACAAATATGTCAATTATATCCAGATGGATACTGGGTAAGAGCAACAACACATACAGTTATGTGGTTGATATGGAAGAGCACAGACTCATGGGGGATCCGTGACATTATAGTGACACTGTACAGCCACCCCAATATCAGAAATACCTAAAGCATTTTAATCTAAACTAGCTTTATACAATGGCCAAAAAGCTAATCAAATGAAATTACCAACATTTCTTTAGGGCAAGTGTGTTCCTAAGGTTTAAAGATTTATTTTGCACTCAAGCGTTTTTATTTTAAATGTATTGATCTACGTTTCTTCTCATTCAGAAAGTATTTGCAGTCTCTTACAAAGATGTAGCAAAAACAAGGTAAAAATTATGTGAGGAGACCGGAGAGGAAGAGAATACAAAGATGAAGTGGACAAGAGAAATGAAGGTTAAGATTTAGTGTCCAAGGGGCTCCTGGGTGGCTCAGTCGGTTGCATGTCAGACTCTTGATGTTGGCTCAGCTTACGGTCTCACCGTGGGATCGAGCCCCATGTTGGGCTCCGCACTCAGTGCAGAGTCTGCTTGTACCTTTCCCTCTCTTCCTCCCCCTCTCCCCCTGCTCGCACTCGCTCACTCTCTCAAACAAAATCTTTAAAAAAAATTTAGCGTCCAAAATATACATCATAAAATCCAGTCCACCCTGCTACAGGAGGGCTGCAGCTTTGGTTCTGAGCTTCTTCAACAGCAATTCAAGAAAGAAAACATGATATGTTAACACAATTTAAGATAGAAATACAAACCCAAAGTTTGGAAAAGAGACATCAGTTCCTCAGACTGAGACCTGAAAGAACTATTTCCCCCAAAGACTTTATAGAGAGGATTCTATGACACAAAGTCCTCAACAACTCTTTCTGAATGAACATGGTAAATTTCAAACAGCTGTTTTATAATGCCCCCTTAGGATAGGTCAATGGCCGAAACCCAGAAAAAGCAGAAATCAGAAAATGTCCAATGTTCTGGATTACATAAAAAAAATAATATATATATTTTATAATCATGTACTGAACAATTATTATGCCCCCAAAATAAGTAATAAATGCTTTGCCTGCATTTTCTTATTTAAGCTTTGTAACAATCTTATGAAGAACATGTTATTATTTTCCCCATTCTATAATTCAGAGAAGTGAAGCTGAGATAAGATCTGGAATTAGTGAACTTGCTCAAAGTCACACAGCTAGGAAGTGGCAGGGCTGGGACAAAAACTCAGTTCTATGTGATCCTAAAACCCAACTTTTTGGATTTTACACTTCCTAGAACATCATCCCCAATGAATGTATTAAAATTAAAATGGATTCATAATGGGGACATAGCCTGACAGTTTTAGCCTAAAAACGTATAGAGCAGATGGCACAGCTATTCAAATTTCACTAAAACTTTCACAAGACATCTAATTTCAAGCAATGCAATATCTAATAACCCTCTGTAATAAACAGCATCACGTACTTTTAGGATACTAAATGAACTGACCTGTTCTATAGGATTATGAACAATGTAATGTTGTAAAGAGAGAGGGGGGGAAAAGATGATTTGAGTTTTGGAAAAGTGATCTTAAGCCTTCTCCTGCTAGTCATTACTGAGCAAGAGAAGGTTGTTTGTAAAGCCACTCCAAATTCAAGACAATAAAACTCTATCCTTCACATTTATAAAATAGATAAAATATAAACAAACTTCTTATTGGGATGAGAGAGGACATTTCCCATCCTTTCTGGAATAAGGCTCCTGGCCTCTTCTCCCTCTCCTGCTTAGCAGAAAAAGAATGACAAATGACTAGAGAGTTTGGGGAAAGATGCTAGGTCATGTGGCCCAGCCCCTTCTGGATTTTCTTGTATTTTTTTTTTTTTTTAAATTTTTTTTTATTTGCGAGAGAGAGAATGAGAGAGAGCACGAGGGGGAGGAGGGTCAGAGGGAGAAACAGACTCCCTGCTGAGCAGGGAGCCCGATGTGGGACTCGATCCCGGGACTCCAGGATCATGACCTGAGCCGAAGGCAGTCGCTTAACCAACTGAGCCACCCAGGCGCCCTCTTGTATCTGATCTACCCCTGCAGGGGAAGTCTGCGGTGGTCCATGCTGCCCAAGAACAGGTGAGCAAGTCAGCTGCAGATCTAGTCATGTTACCCAGTCTGTCTTACATTTCTCTCTCATTGGTTTTTGACTCAAGAAGAGGAAAAGAAGATGCTATTTATTGAACTCTTAAAAATGAGGAATTCTTAATCTCAGGAAACAAACTGAGGGTTGCTGGAGTGCTGGGGGGGTGGGAGGGATGGGGTGGCTGGGTGATAGACATTGGGGAGGGTATGTGCTATGGTGAGTGCTGTGAATTGTGTAAGACTGATGAATCACAGACCTGTACGTCTGAAACAAATAATACATTATATGTTAAAAAAAAAAAAAAAAAAGAGGATAGCAGGAAGGGAAAAATGAAGGGGGGAAATCGGAGGGGGAGACGAACCATGAGAGACTATGGACTCTGAGAAACAAACTGAGGGTTCTAGAGGGGAGGGGGGTGGCGGGATGGGTTAGCTTGGTGATGGGTATTAAAGAGGGCACGTATTGAATGGAGCACTGGGTGTTATACGCAAACAATGAATCATGGAACGCTACATCAAAAACTAATGATATAATGTATGGTGATTAACATAAAAAAAAAACTCTAACAAGGATGGGCATTTTAAAACTGATTTCCAAGGAATCCTAACTACTAGAACTGAGAATAGAAAGAGGCAGTCCTATTTGAATTATGAAGACTGATCTTGCCTGCCTGAATAGAAGCTAATATACATATATAATGTTCATTTTATCTGGTTGATCAAGATTAGTAGGGTGGTACAAAAGACAAATTCTGCCAAGGGGCTAGAGGAAAATTAGAGGAAAGGTGCAGAGAAAGATGGAGGGAAGAAGTTCCTACACGTTTTGCTCCAGCATGTGTGATGCCATCATAGCTCTGAGAGCTAATAGAATGTGTGAAGCAGATATGAGAACCCACGTATTTTTTGCTAGCCCAGATATTGAAGAAATCTAAAAAAAAATAAAACAATCCACTCTTCTACTTTTTTATTTTCCCTAAGAAAAAAATGTTATGTTAACATGCATTGAGTTTTTTTAATGAATTAAAAATATTTTAGAATTTTCTGTTTTATTTTTGGTAAATAGCGATATATATATATATATATATATATATAACTCATATAAGCCAAAGCTCCTTGAGGTCCTCAATAACTTTTAAGAACGTCAAAGAATCCTAAGACTAAAACATATGAGAACCATTACCTAAATCATGGTTCAATTTCTATACTTCACCTTTAGCACTCATCTCCTATAGCTAGGCAATGCATATTAGAATTGCTTTAAAAGTTTCAATCATTTTCCTAAATCTATACAAAGTTATAACATCCTAGGTCTCTATCATCTCTACAATCTATTTTTCCAGCCTCAATTCCCCTTATTCCTCCTTATAGTTATCATACATTTTAATCCACTCAAGAATTTCCTGCCTCTTGGAATCCCCTTTCTGTTTCCCAATCCTCCCATATCTGCATAAATTCCATGATGCCATTTACATGGTCACCCCATATCTATGCCTTATACAACTTCCTTAGCACACCTGACCTATAATCCCATTCTGCTGTCAATTCATTTTTCCTATGTAGCCATTTGTATTCAAATATCTTCTATCCTACTCACTTTTTCCCATTGTCTCCCTCTTTAGCGTATGTATCCATTCCATCTTACCACTTTCAGTCCCAAATGGAATCTATCATTGACCAATTAACTTGTTATTTATCTACTCATGAAGTAGGGTTTAAACATATCTCCCAATTTCCCTAAAAAGCTAAATGTTTACATTTCACCATCTTACATTTCCAACCCATTCACTTGCCTATTTACCCAAATGAATTAAGAATATTCAGAAAAAATATATGAATGGGACCTAGAGCAATACCATATACCAAACAGTATGTAATAATGTAAAATTCCACTTATCCACAATGACTGGAAAGGTACATTTTAGTTAACATAAAATATTAAGATTGACATATATACAAGCTAATAAGGAATTATAATGCTATGAAATAGCATTTTTTAATAACAGGTTTTATAACACAAAAACTATACTGAGTTTCACTTAACACGTCTTTCATGATTCAGAAGGCAAAGGTATGTCAGATCTTGCAGTAACATCAGGACAGAGAATTAAAACATCTTCAAGGGCACACTGTCTTATACTTCCTTTTATATGCCATAATGCAACTGGCAAAGACTTGGGCCCATAAGAGAGTCATAAATACTTGCTGAATTTCATATCATCATTTTGTCAAGTAACCTCTTAAGAGTGAAATGCACAATATATCCCCCAAAACAACAGAAGGAAATCCAATTTTGTTTAAACTTTCACTGACTTCAATTCTAGGTGAAAAGAGAATTACTATATATGCTTTTTGATGATGAACCATGAAGAGCCATGATTGTGGATTTCAATGCTATGGCCTGTGATATCAGATAGGCAAGGGTGAGAAAATCCAATGGCAGCAAGGAGAAAATATACCAAAGTATACAAATAGAATATAAAGTAACTGAATCATGCTACTGTGTACCAAACCAATTGCTTTACAGAACAAAGTTTTGAAAATAAAAGCCAACGTTAAAATTTTCAACAGAGAACTAGCAATCATAAAAAGTGACATAGTGGACCTGAAAAAATAGCCAAATACAAATTACAGGACCAAAAAATAAAATAACACAAATTAAGGATTCACCAATGGACCAGTTTAATATAACATATCAGATAAAGCTAAGGAGAGCATCATCAAAGGGGAAACTACTCAGAATAAAACACAAGAAACAGGAGAATGAAAAATACAGAAGAGAAGAGAAAAGATATAAAGTTTATAGTAAGATAGTATATTTTGCATTTAATTGGAGTCCCAGATTTAGAGGTGAGAAAGGATAAAGGCCATATTTGAAGAGATAAGATTTTCCCCTTAACTGATGAATTATCATTTTATGTATTTAACAAACTCAGTGAATTCCAAAGCAAACTAAGTAAAAAGAAATCCAAATCTCAATACAAAGTAAGTATTAAAAAAAAAAAAAACATAAACAGAAAGTTCTGTGAGTACCCAGTGAAAAAAATACAAGTTACATCCAAAGAAGCAACAGTTAGAAACAGGTTTCTCTATAGCAATGCACAAAAATAGTAAGTCCTCACTAAACTGTGTTTATCACAACAAAGCAAGGTTGGTTTAACATTTGAGAAATCAATATAATTTACCACCCTAACAGAATAAAAGAGAAAAATCATATGATTATTTCAAGAGAATCATAACACTTTTTCATGATAAAAACAAAACAAAACCTCTTACAAACTAGAAGGAACAGAAGAGCTAATAAAGTTTATCTCCCAAAACCTACAGTAATCACCTTAATAATGAAAGGTCTCCTTTATAAAGAGGAATCAGAGGTTGGCTATTACATTATTTCCATTATCCTGGTACTGTTAGCTAGTTCAATAAGGCATAGATGATGTCAAAGATATACTGATTAGAATGGAAGAAACAAAAACCATCAACATGTGATATGATTTTGTACATAAAAAATGCAAAAATTAAGATCCTTACAAGATCTTAATTCTGTCGGGCGCCTGGGTGGCTCAGTTGGTTAAGCGACTGCCTTCGGCTCAGGTCATGATCCTGGAGTCCCGGGATCGAGTCCCGCATCGGGCTCCCTGCTCAGCAAGGAGTCTGCTTCTCCCTCTCCCGCTCCCCCCTCTTGTGCTCTCTCTCTCACTCTCTCTCTCAAATAAATAAAATCTTTAAAAAAAAAAAAAAAGATCTTAATTCTGTCTTTCCATATATACATCCCTATATTAGCCATGTCTTTTATAATAGCAACAAAAAAATTAAGTGCCTAGAAATAAATCTAGAAATTTCTAAGTTCTCAGAAATAAAAGATAAGGAGAACTTCTAAATAGAAGACAATTATTGAGAGAAGTCAAAACAAAAATAAATGGAGAAATATGCCACATTCATGGATTAAAAGACTCAATATCATAAAGATGTCAATTATCCCCAAATTTATCAGACTCAATATAAGCCCAATCAAAATCCAACAGGTCTGTGTGTGTACAAGGGATAGCTGGAGGCAATCTCACAAGCTAACTCCAAAAGTTATATGGAATGCCAAAATCCAGGAATAGCTAAAATATAAAGCCTTGGAAAGACAGAATGGTTTTAGAGCAAGGATAAATAGAACAACAGAATGAAATAGCAGGCTAAGAAACAGATCCACACATATATGGTCAGTGATTTCTGAAGGCAGCAGAACAACATGAGAAAAGATGATCTTTTCGATGGGTTTTACTGGGACAACTGGATATCCACATGGAAAGAAAGAAAACTGAACTCCTACTATACTGTACATGATACACACAAATCAAATCTGATAGGGGAAAAACAATGAAGGTTTTAGAAGATAATATGGGAAAATATCCTAACTCAGAACATAAACTGACTACACTAAAATTTAAGCTGTGAAAAGAAAAATCCACAGAAGGGAAAAGATATTTGCAACACATTTAACAAATAAGTGGCTCATATATGGAAATAGAGAGACAATACATGTAATTTCAACAACAGATCAAAGAAAAAGATAACGCAGAACAAAAATGAGCAAGAGACATGAACAGGCACTTTATAAAAGAGGAAACCCACGTGGCCAATAAACTTCTGAAAAGATTCTAACCCCACTGTTTTAGGGAAACGCAAATTAAAAACGCAGTAAGATTAACACTTCACATCTGTAAGAATGGCTAAAATTAAAAAGACCGAAAATACCAAGTATCAAGGAAAGGCTAGGATGTGAAACAATATAGCTATAGAGGAGTTCGGCTACTTGGAAAACAATTTGATGTTACCTGCCAAAGTTGAAAATACAATTATTCTATGGCTCATAAATTCTATTCCTGTGTATTTTTCCTACAAAAATGCATGAACATGTACACTAGAAGACACAGATAGATTCAATTATTATTATAATGCTCCCAAACTGAAAATAATCCACGTATTCGACATTAAAATGGGTAAGTTATAGTATACACATTCAATGGAATATTACATAGCAATGAAAACCCACAAGTCACAGTTGTATGCATTAATATGAATGGATGTCCCAAACATCATGTTGACTAAGGGAAGCCAGACACAAAATAATACACATTATAGGATTTGTTTTAAGTCAGTTTAAAAGAAAAAAGTGATATTGTAGATGACCTGAGGTGCTGTCATGCTAAAGGGGCACCTGGAAGGGGAGGACTTTGGAGCAGAACCAGTGATGTTCCATTTCTTGGCCTGAGTAGTGCTTACACAGGTTTATATCCATTTATCAAGCTGTTCTCTTATGTTTTATGTACTTTTCTGTATATCTGTTCTATTTCATATCAAAATGGTTTAAGGAAATTAAACTAAATAGCTTACCCCGAGACTAGCATCTGCCCATTATGAGAAAAAGCACAAGCCAGAACAGGAGCACAGTGCCCATTCAGTGTACTTTTATATTTTAATTCAAAACCTGCAAATAACAAGGCAAGAAAAATTAGCAAGCTGACTGTACTTAGAATTTATATTTTTAAGTCAAAACTATTTCACTCATTTATTTTAATAAATTATCTTTAAGTGCCTAAAGAATACAAAAATGAAAAAAAATCTTCATGCAACTCAGGTATCAGAATGCAGTGTGATTAAGTGGTTTCAAATGTTCAGTAATGGGTAAAGAAAATGGTGCACTCAGCAAAGGTGGGGGGATTATAATGATCAAGTACTTTTAAAATTTAAAATTTTAAACTCTATAAAAGACATAAAAATATAACATTTTAAACTAATCTAAAATTTTAAACCATTAAGACAATCTTGGCATCTAATTTTTAAAAATACAGAATACATTCTGGGTGCCTTGCTGGCTCCGTCAGTGGAGCATGTGACTCTATCTTGGGCAAAGTTTGAGCCCCACTCTGGGTGTGGAGCCCACTTATAAATAAAATTAAATATGTAATGTGTGTATATACACATTGGTGCCCCAAAAAGATCACTTTTTAAAATCTGGTATCAAGAAAGTATTTTCTCAGGGGTGTCTGGGTGGCTCAGTCGTTAAGCATCTGCCTTCGGCTCAGGTCATGATCCCAGGGTCCTGGGATCAAGCCCTGCATCGGGCTCCTGCTCAGCGGGAAGCCTGCTTCTCCCTCTCCTGCTCCCCCTGCTTGTGTTCCCTCTCTTGCTGTCTCTCTCTCTGTCAAATAAATAAATAAAATCTTAAAAAAAAAAAAAAAAGAAAATATTTTCTCATTCCGTAAATTAAAAATAGTAATTTATACATCTTACAATTCCAGTTATATCTTCTAATACTCCTACAAAGTATAATAACACTAATATCCTTTTTATACTTTCTGTAATTACTGAAAAGAAATATCACAGCTATCTTAAAGCTAAATCGATGGAATTCAATATATTTTAGTGACAACCTATAAAAATGACTATTAAGAAGTTGACCTGAGGAGATAAGGAAGTGAAATCTATTAATTTTCTCAGAATAAAAACTTTTTTGAAGCGTTAATGGCTCTTAAGATAACAGCATTTAATTAAACAAAAAGGTCATTAGAGCAGGTAAAAGTTTTAACAAATAGAAAACATATTATTATTACTAAATATACATTTTATTTCTATTCAAAACAGAAAAAAAACCATGTATTTTTTATCTGGGAGAGGAGATGTGGTCACTGAATGCGCCATGGAATATACAGATCAGGAACCGGCACGATCAATCAAACAGCGAAAATGTTAACAAGTTGTAAACCACATGAAGACCAGTAAAACTTGCAGTATCACCATAGGCTATATTCTCAAGTATAAGATCCATAAGTCTACTAACAAATAAACAATTAAAAAAATTAGGTGCAAATGATGATAAACACTTTATAAAAAGGCTTTGATGGTGCAGGTTTATAAACTGTTAAGTATGTTTTTCAAAAGAGTCACTGTAAAAACACATTTTCCAGGCAATGCATGACACGTTTTACTTTTGAACAACTATTAAAGACATATTTAGAACACCCAATATATGACTATATTCATGGATTCTCATAAGAATTTTACTTTGGCAGGAGTAAAAGACAGGATAGACCAGCGTTCGCTGGTATGTCATTGAACACATTAAAAGAGTGACTAAATATAACCTAATAAGCAATAAATTAACTGAATTTCCACAAAGAGAAATATTTATTTCCTGATAATGGGCCCTTCTCTATACACTGGTATAATGACAAAGATTTTCTCTTTGCTCAAACTCTAGCCAGGCTCTTTTGAGCCCTCTTCTTACTAAGGCCCTGACCTTGGCCTATAAAGACTTACACTAACATAGTTTCTGACAGCTCAAGGCTGCATGCCTAGGATAACCCTAGTCCCCTTCAAGTACCTGCCTGAGAAAACTCAAGGCTGCCAATAGAATTTACTGTTCGTTCCAGCCAACACATGATGATAGCTAGGACCCCTGTCTCCCACTCTGTTGGGGGGGTAGGAGCCTAATCTCCCTAAGTGCCAATTAGCAAACCCAGATGAGTTTCACAGGACCCCCACCCTTCCTGTCACTGACCTCCCTCCTTATTCCCTCATTCTGCCTTCAAAATGCCCAGTCACCTCTGTATAAACTGAAGCTGAGGAAAGTTCACATTGGACTCTACTCCCTACTGCAATAGTACACTACTGGGTAAAATCTATCCTTGTATTTTAGTGTCCAGCTTTGTTCATCTTTGACAATAATTGTCAAGAACAAAATGCAGTTTGTAATTTAACTGAAGCTTATCAGGTAACAATAAAGTAAGAATATTTTTAGGCATTTGAAGTAAGATGGCCAATTGACCATATAATTTCAGAGTTCCCATTAAAATGACAGCAAAAGAATTAATAAAGATATAAAAGCACATCAATGAAGAGAATGGAAAGAGAGGCATCAGCAATCCAGAAACTGAAGCCAGTTGGGGGAAGGCAGAAAGCACATTAACTGACGAGGTAGCATAGCGGAGTAACAGCCCAGGGCGCAAAGGGAGGGGCGACGGCCAAGAAGAAAGTTAATCTGCCCTAGAACACCCCAAAAGACTTAGGACTATCACCAGCTAGGGAAAAGGAAAATCAGAATAACACAGATATCAACCTGAAGACAAAGAAGTGAGCAAAAAAGTCTGTTGTGAAACACTCGGGGTCCACCTCCAATCCCTCCCTCATCCCACCCACACACAGCATGTTGCACAAAAGCCAGATGCTTCTCTACAGGCAAAACATTTCTAGGGAAAATAACAGCTTTCTGGGGAGCTCCTTGGCAGCTCCAGGGCAATTCTCTAAGCCCCTAAACCTCTCCAGTAAGGGCCAACAATCCACTTCCTCATCCTAAAGGAAAGCCAGCAACAACAAACCACTTTATGAACGGAGCTTCTAAATATCTTGTTATTGCCTAATTCTTAAATGTCAGTGGAATAAATACAAGGATCACCAGACATCTGAAGCAGGTAACCATATGAAAGAGAAAGATCAGAGTAAACAAAAGACTCAAGAGCAAACAAAGATAATCAGGAAACAAGAGGGAACAACAAAACAAAAAGCCTCTAACCGATATCCTGAGTTTTGAGATGATCTTGCATTCATAAAACAAAAGGAGGACACTGAAAAAAAGAAACCGTGAAAAAGATGAACTTACAGAAATTGAAAATATGATGGAATAAAAAATACAAAACGTTAAAAGATAAAGTTAAGGAATGTTTCCATTAAGTATGAAGAAAAATAAAGAGAGAAATGTGGTGGTGGGGGGCGACATATGGAAAGAAATCAGGAGTTCCAACACTCAATTAATGAGAGTTATTAAAAAGAGAGGAAATGGGGAAGAAATTATTAAAGAAATAACTTAAAGGAATACTGTTTTCCAAAACCGAACAATGTAAGTTTCTTGAGTGAAGGATCACCTGAAGGAATAGTGCATTATACAGAGGAAAGACCTCCCACGCACTGTCAAAACACAGTCACTACAGTGAAAAAAATCTAAAATATGGTGGTAAAACAATATTTATACAAATGGAAAACCACCAAGAGTTGCAAACAGATAAAGTGCAAAGTGGTTACCTCTGGTCAGCAGGAATGTGGGTGGTGGTGGTGTTGAGGTCATGATCAGCTGTGAGCATCCAATTTTTAAATCATGTATATGTATGTAATTACTGATTAAAATTTATTAACACATACTTTTATAATCAGTTAGATATCCAGAGTTCCTTAAGTAAAAAGATTAATTAAAACAGAAATTCTATCTGAATTGCAAATAATTTTAGAGAACTACTGGTTGAATACATACATACCTAAGATATGGGTAAAAGAAACCACCCAAATTTTGATCTGGCAGTCCTGACCACATGATGCCAATCGGAAAAACTGAAGACCTTGCTCTCCATCTAAAAATGTAAATTTGTTAAAAATAAATACCAAGAATTGATAAAACATTTAAACCAAAACATTTTCAACTTCACATATTGAGATCTGTTAATTCTATCTATTCATTTAAACCATATTCAAAAGCAGTATTAACTAAACGTAAACCACAGAATGAAATGCTGATTAAAGAATTTATTTTAAACAAGGTGCATCAAAGGATTATAACCCTGGCCACTGAAGTTACTACAACAAAATACCTTTTTATTTACCTTCCACTAAGAATATAAACTCACGGCTCTAATGGGCCAAAACTGACTCACTAAGCCTGGGGCATCCTCCAACCCAATTTTAGAGTCCATAAGGCTAGCACTGATGGGAAAAATTGGGGAGAAAAGTTATGAGTGTTAAATGTTTAATTATTCCCAACTTAACTTTTTTTTTTAAAAGGACATACCCACTTCTTAAAAGCTTAGTCTACTGGCCTAAATCGACAGGAAGAGGGCATGGAAGGTCTGCATTCAGGACCCTCCCAGATCTCACCCTATATGTATCCTTTATAATAAAGTTTTATTTTAAATAAAACTTAAAATAAATTTTAAGTATAGCAAAAAAAAAAAAAAAAAAAAGCTTAGTCTATAATTCACATGGAATAATAATGAGAGATTTTTTTCCCCTCGTTTGATTTAGTCAAGACAAAGGCTGGAATTATATAAATCCAAAATAACATTAATTCAGTCTGTTTTATTTGGTAGAAATTATACAAGTCAGGGAAAGTAATCAGTAAATTTGGTGTCACAAAAAATCCACTAGTTTTTAATGCTGAGAAAATTTCAGTGTATAATTATATATACACTAGATAAGTTCCTAAATATTTGTGGCTAATGTAAATATTGATATCCTCAAGTCAATTTTACATGAGTTCCACCTAACATCATAGACGCAGTTTCATCAAAGGAAGTTTTGGCACTGATACATACTAAGATACAATTATGTGCCTAAGAGCAGGGGAGGCTCATCTGAAGTGATTTTTTTACCTGAAATCTAAAGGATAACTAACAGTGAACCAGGTGAAGGGTCCACATGTAAAACCCTTGGAAAAATCTTAGAAACATTCAAGGAACAAAAGGAGGCCAGTGTTGCAAGAGAATGTCTGAGGCCAAGTGTGTGTTGAGAGGAGGCAAATAGAATGTGTCTGGTACTTATAGGCTTTGTGTTTTGGATTTGCTATTTTATACCTTACCTTAATCTTATTTTAATCAGCCACTGGTGGGTTTGAAATAGGGGAGTGCCAAAACCATCCTGCCCACCTTTTGGACCTGAGCTGTCCAATAAGGTAGTCACTAGCCACCTGTGGCTACTGGACACTTGAAATGTGGCTAGAACAAATTTAAACGTGACATAATATACACACCAGATTTCAGAAACCTACTACCGAAAAATAGTAAAATATCTTAAGTGTTACTATTATTGAAATATTTTATATATGAATAAAATAAATTAAAATTAATTTTACCTACGACTAAAAAGTCTTGTATCTACAATGTAGCTCACGTTATATTGCTAATAGGACAAGCACGGTGGTGTAACAGGACTTGAGGCAGCGAAAGCAGAACTTCCACCCTTACAGAGGATGAAATAGAAGACAGCTTCCCAATTCACTGTTATCTATTTAAAACCAAGAGTCTGTCTATATTCAGGAGTTTGTATTTCTGATTGTGTTGTCAAACATCTTAGTTTACAAATTTAGCTTTTGGAAGATTAAATCAGTAAACTGAAATTTTAGCTTCTGTTTCCAATTTTTTTAATTTCACATTTCTCTTTGAAGATCAATATACTGTATTCTAAAATCCACAGCACAACCAATAGGGTTAGGTCCTCTAAGTTACCATATTCAAGGAATCCAGATCTACTATACAAAGTTGAGTCATCCCCAACACATATTAAAGAACATAATTTTCCCTTATGATATTTCTTCATGATTTCATTTTGGTCAAGATAAAGGACAAGAATGATTCCTTAAAAGGAACGAATTTAAAGGGCTTCTCATTTATTAAAGATGAAATGAAAATGAATAAAAGAATTAAAAGTCATACACAAATTACAAATAGGAATTACTAGAGCTTAAGAGATTAAAATAACTAACCAGAAACTGGCTGTGAAGAAAAATCACAGCAGGTAATTCCAAGATCATGTGCTTTTTCACTATGTAGACACCTCATTTTATCATCCCACACTGTTAAATCTCCACATGAAGAGCCAGTGACAAAGAGGTTTCCAGTTGGAGAAAATGCACAGGCCACCAAGGAGCCGTCCTTAACGCTACCGCATCTGAAATAAAAGCAAAACAAGGGCAGGGAAGGGGCGTCATTTCATTTCAGAGGATCTTTTACTTTATATTACAATTTCTAACAGCAGCTTGCTAGAGTAAAAACAGGAAAAATGGCTATCAGAGAACTAGAACGGGCAACAGATGTCTATAAAAATATCATATGCTATAGGGGCACCTGGGTGGCTCAGTTGGTTAAGCGACTGCCTTCGGCTCAGGTCATGATCCCGGAGTCCCGGGATCGAGTCCCGCATCGGGCTCCCGGCTCGGCGGGGAGCCTGCTTCTCCCTCTGACCCTATCCCCTCTCATGCTGTTTCTCTCTCTCTCTCAAATAAATAAATAAAATCTTTAAAAAAAAAAAATTAAAAAAAATTAAAAAATAAAAAAATAAAAATATCATATGCTATAAACTGAGATATGCTTTTCCAAAAAAGGGGTTTAAACATTATCTTAAGTAATATATTCAAGCCTAAGCTATACAGATCCAAACCAAAGTCCATGTATCTTCCTGTTTTTCCGTATGGCAAGTCTGTATGAACACATTAAAATCTACAAAACTTAACAAAAAAAGCTCTGACAACCAAAATATCAACTATAGTCACACATTTTTTAAAAACCTATTTTTATTGGAAAGCATGTTATTGGGGTCAAAAGTGCTTTCAACTTTTGTATTAAAATCACCCAGAAGCATCATCTTCAAATATAAAATATAAATAAAATATAAATATAAATTCTTTATGAAAAGAAAATGCTGTGAACAAGTTAAAATTATCTTGGGAAGATAAGGAAACAATGTGTTGACAATATTAATTTTAATTTTCTCAATTAGGAAAAATAAACTGGTAAAAGCCTAACAATTAGTGCAGGGTCCCATGCAGGGCTTAAATCTACTGCAGTGTTATCTTTTTACAGCATACATTAGGGAACTAATGGTAGAGAGGCAGAATTCATCACCTGATAAGTGAAAAGGAAAATTTCCTAGTTGACAGCTATATTTCATTCACATAAAAAAAAACTTGAAAGAGATTCCATTCCTTCTGAGCTCTTTAAACGGTTCATTAACGCCACTTAAAACACATCACCTTCTTCAACCCACAGACCTAAATCTAATGAGCAACAGTTGTTTACCAGCTGGCATGTGCTCTGAATGATTCAGGGGCAGGAGAAAGTATATTGGGCTATTTTACTTGGTAACATTTAAAAGTTTGTGGTGTTTAATGTACTTAAGGTCACTGAACTGTACACTTAAAAATGGTTAAAATGGTAAACTTTATGTGATATATATTTCACCATAACATACATAAAAGTACATAGCTTTCATGTTGGCAAGTTGCAACAGAACATTGCCAGTATAAATTAATTGATGTATTTTCATCTAAAAGGAGTTTTTTCAGGTGGTTTTTTTAAAAAATGATAACACCACACTTATCACAAGGTTCTTTCTTCTGTGGTTGATCATTTGCCCAGCAAGAATCCTAGTCAGGAAACAGCTGTGTTTCTCAGGTGAGACTTACCTACCATTACTCTATTACTGCGAATGCTTGAGTCATGAGTGACAAAAATAAAGCCTAAAATTACTGAATCTTATTCAAAAGACTATTTTCTTCATCTAGCTCTTAAAGTAGAAAACCATAAAAATCTAACAAGATTAACCCTTATTTTACAAGAGAAGGATTGGAAATTTAAAACTCTCAGGGCCAAGAAAATCTACTACAAAAACCAGATTAAACATGTTTTTATGACCTTCAGAAGACAGGTCAAAATGTCTTTTCTTGTGATATCTGAAAATTATCTGCTCCTTAAAGTCATCAAAGTATTCTGCTTTCTATTTTTATTTATTTTTTTGGCAGACTTGTTAATAGGGTTAGAAACGGAAAGGGTTTAAGTATTCATACCTATATAACTTGTATGTCTGGGCATTCCATAAAACAACCGTTCCATCAGCTGCCCCTGATACCAAACAAGTGGAGTCTGGGGAAAACCGGCACACCCTCACGGGGCTACCAGTGGGCTGTTCCATCACGGCCAAAGTCTCTCCAGTCTGAGTGTTCCATAGGACAGTGGTACCATCTGTTGAACAGGAAGCCAAAACATGTCCTGAAGGGGAGAAACAGCAGCAGTGGACAGCATAGGTGTGAAACTTCAATGGCGAGTGGGGCAGCTCGGTAAAGTCACTTAGGGAGTACAGGCGAATTGTTTTGTCCAAAGAGCAAGTAGCCAAGAGGGAAGAGGAGAACGCACAGCAGTTGACATCATCACCGTGATCGGCTAACGTGTGAATTAGTTTCACCATGTTCTTTATTTGAAGTAAAATGTCCTGCAATTTTTAAATAAAGGTTACTTCATCCTTAGAATCAAATAAATGTAACTCATATCCATATAAAGAGTCAAAATCAATTTAAGGATTTGCTCAGTCAAAGCTCCTACATTCATATTTTTAAAGGACAAATTATTATACCTGAGATAAGAATAATTTGGAGAGAAAACAGCGATAAGACTATAAAGTTTGATGATGATCACAGTCACAAATGACACACCAATAAAGTTCCATTAACTCCTGAAAAAGAACCTTGTCAAATAACTTCAAACTGATTTGACACTGAACACCCAAAACATTGGGTATTTATTTCACCTCTGAAGCCTTTCCCTTAACTAATTACTTCTCAAAAATGCCTCATTCCAGATCTGCTAATCTCAACTCAAAAAGATTTTCCACTCTTAACTGTCTCGGCTGCTCCTTCCACAGAACGGAGCCAAGGCTCTACAGCTCTGCCTTTGAGATGCATTAACTGTCCCGTTCACTCATAAAAACTAAGAAATGGTTTCATTCAAAATTTCAGCGGCAGTGCTGAAAGCTCCCATGTCATGGTCGGCCACCTTGTTTGATAAAGAACAAAATGATATAAAAGATTTGAGGTGAAGAACCAGTTTAATAAATCCAAGGAAACCAAGAGAAGGAAACCAAAGAGAAAGAGTGGCAAAAAAAATGAACATAGCCAGACTGCACTTAAGAACAAATTTACAAATTTAGATTAAAATCCAAACCCTTCATCACAGCTTACAAAACGCTGTATGTATGATCTGGCTCTTGCCTGCCTACTTCTCAGATCTGAAGTCCCGCCCCTTCCCCTTTCCCTCATTTCCTTCCAGCCTGCCTGGTCAAATGGATTCTGTCTTAGATCTTCACAAAGCTGTTTTCCCAGGCTGAAATTCTCTTCCCTTTGCTTTTGGGATCCTATTTCTCATTCAGATCTCAACTCCAGTGTCTCCCCTCAGAAAGGGTTTCCTAGTCTAAAGCAGCCACCTTCCAGGCTAATATATCACCCTGTTTTAATCCTCAGTGTAGCAATTACCACCATCTGATGTATTTATTTGTCTCCCCACCACTAAAATGTAAATTCCAAAGGAGTGGAGATCCTGTCCATCTTGCTCATTTCTGTATCCATAGCACATAAAACAGCGTCAGACACCTAACATGCTCAAATAAATATTTGATTATTTTTTTCCAAATCCACTTGAGTTCTACCATAAATTTCATATATGAACACAATATAAAATTATCAGAAAACTTAAAATAAAGCTACCAATACTTAAAAAATCCAGCAGTGGAAAAATAATGCAAAATGAAACAATAATCGGCCCTGAAGGAATAGGTATACTCTTAGATTGTAATTCATAATCCCTTGTTCCAATGTTATTTGCAGAACTCTTTACAAATAGACGGAGCATATCTTTTTCAATATTTATTGTATCCCAAAACTTCAGCCTCTTTTTTCCAAACATAAATTTCAATAACGTCTAAATAACACGCAAAAAACAAAAACAAAAACAACCCACGAAATGTCCTGGTGGATTGTCACCTATATTACCGCACGGAAAACAAGCAAGATCATGAGGTCTTTCTGAAGAACTCCCAAATCCCAACTGTGCAAGTACACTAGGTAATCTTGCAAACAAACTTTGGCTTCCACACCCTTGTGGCACTCAGCTCCCTTTGCAGTTCTAGACCAAACAGCTGGAAGAACAGAGACATAATCACTTAAATGAACAGTCTGTTTTGAAAAGCACTCTCAAGCCTACCACCACCTGCCTCGGGGTGTGGGCATCCATTCAGCCGTCACTCTGAAGGCTCAATCCCTGGGCCGGTCAACTTGCCGGTGTCGACACACGCATCCCTATCTAATCCAAAGCAAACGGAAATGTGCCCCAAATCTCCCCAAATAAAGCCCCGCGACCTACTCCCCCCACACGCAGGGACCAAAGGTGTACCCCACTCTTAGAGCCGGCCGGGCCTCAGCGAACTGAGCCACCCGGCCGGGCGGGCGGACAGCTGACGGGGAGCCGGGCCTTTCTGGGCGGCGGCACCCGACCGGGCCCAGCTGCGGCATCCACGCAACGCCCGCAGGCCTCGCCCGGCCTCCGGCCTTCGGCCCCCGGCCCTGGCCGCACCGCCGCGCCCCGCTCCCGTCCAGGTCCTGGCTGACCCCCGTCGCGCGCTTGGAACCAGACTGCGAGAACCACAGGGTTCAGACACCTCGAGTAGGGAGGCACCCCGAGTAGGGAGGCTCCCCGAGCTGATCCCAGCCATGATCTCCCACCTGCCGCCGCCGCTGCTCAACCTGCCCACGGATGCGGCCACGTCCACCTCGAAGACCCAAGGCGCGCGGGATCCGCCCTCAGGTGCCCCCGGGCGCGCGGGGGCCACGTGACGCGCAGGTGAGGCGGGCGGGGCTGGCAACCGCTGAAACCCTAAGAGAAAGGAAACAGGCCCCGCCCCCGAACACGCCCCGCGCCAGCGCGCATGCGTGGCCTCGCACACCCTGGCTGCGGGCTTCTCTTAATTTTGGCCCTAGATCAGCCTGACTTCAGTTTTGGGAAGAATCTTTATTTGCAGTGTTTTCCCAGTTGGGGAAGCTGAAGTCCCAAGGCTTAGCGAGTGCCTGAAATATGGTTTTTAAAGGTGGCATTGTGTCAACTGTCTGGTTATTGCCGCTCAGGGTTTTTGAATCTGCTTCCTCTCCGGTATTTCTCCCCTGTATTCTGTTCTCCTTGGACCTCCGTGATTGCTCTTTTCTGTTTAGGCTAGCTCTGTCCTCAGCGGTCCACAACCTGGTGTTTTCTGCCATCATCTTTGTACTAAGGTTTCCCACATCTCCTCAGGGCAGTCTGCTCCCCGCTGAATCCGAGGGCCCTGTTCATTGGACAGAAACCAACTCATAGGTACAGAAAACAAGCAGGTGGTTGCCAGAGGTGGGGGATGGGCAAAATATTGGAAGGGGATTAAAAGATACAACTTCCAGTTATGGGCCCAGCACGCTTCCGCTGCGCGACTCTGCTGATACAACTTCCAGTTATAAAATAAGTAAGACACAGGGAGACAATGTACAGCGCCCAGCAACATATGGTTGTGCCTGTCTCTCCACATTCTTGACAGACTAATATTTAATATTCACTAATTTGATGAGCAAATTGGTTATAATATTCTTTAAACTATGTAAAAGAAACTCCTGCCTACACATGCCAGTCGTTCAGCACAGAGACCTTGAGGCCGATATGGTTAGTTTTAGGGAAAGGCAAGTTCAGAGAGGGAAGCCTTCTTGTAGCTGGTCTCTAGTCTAATGAATTTGCAATTTATGAGATGTTAATTAAAATATCTCGCCAATATATTAGAAAAACATTTTAAGAATTTGTAGAGATCTTTGATCACATAAGTGAACTGGCTATCTTATTTTACAGAACAGATTGAGTGTCAAAATTGTTGGAACTTTAACTTAGAATCTTAAAGATTTGTATTTTATGCATTCTTTGTTTTATGTAACTGTGGTCAATAGTTAATCCTATTTTATCTTTAATTTCCAATTATTCTTTTTTTTTAAAGATTTTATTTATTTGTCAGAGAGAGAGACTGAGAGCATAGGCAGGCTCCCCGCCAAGCAAGGAGCCTGCTGCGGGACTCATCCCAGGACCCTGGGATCATGACCTGAGCTGAAGGCAGATGCTTAAGGGACTGAGCCACCCAGGAGTCCCACCAATTGTTCTTTGTAGTAGTGCTACTTAAGGAATATAGAAAACCATTTTACTTTTTAAGAAGATTTTTATTCATTTGAAAGAGCAAGCGAGTGCGAGAGCACATGAGCCAGGGAGAGGGGCACCAGGAGAGGGAGAAGCAGACTCCCCTCAGAGCAGGAAGCCGGAAGTGGGGCTCCATCCCACGACCCCGGTATCATGACCTGAGCTGAAGGCAGATGCTTAACCAACTGAGCCACCCAGGCACCCCAAGATTCATGGTTTTTTTATTACATAAGAAGGTATGACAGACACTGATGTCCCTTTGGACAGTTCTCCTCTGGACAATTCTTCTGAAGTCCCCCAGCAGTCTTTCTCTCATGTGCCACTGCCCAGAATTGTATCACATGCCCATTTGTTAAGCAATGACTTTCAAGAGGAATGGAATTGCCATTAATTAAGATTCACCCTCCTGGAGCTAGAAAAGGGCCCAATTTTCCCTGAACCAACATATACAAGAGCGGACAGAAGGAAATAAGGAGACAAGACAGCTACTACATACAGTTAAAGTATTCCACATGGAAAATATCTATACAATAGAAAGCTATTTAACTTAAGAGAATAGATGTGAAAGTAAGCCACATCTCAATTACGTTATGCCTCAATCTTTAATCCTTAAACAGTATTATTTAGTATATTCACCAGTTATATTTACCAGCTAAATTTACCATACTTGGTTGGGTTTTTTTTTTTTTTTTAAGATTTTATTTATTTGAGAGAGAGAGAGCACAGGCAGACACTTAGCCAACTAAGCCACCCAGGTGCCCCTGGTTGGGTCTTTTTAAATGTTAATATAAAAATAATGCACATTTGTTGCAAAGATATGATATATGGATAAGGAAGATGACAAAGATGTCATCTTCCCAGATGCTACCAGAGAAGAAAACACTGTGAACATTTTTATACATCCCTTCAGAATTCTCCTCATACTAAGTGCATTAAATATATTTTAACAGAATTACTATATTCTATAGTGTAACCAGTTTTTTCACTTAATTTACCAACATGAACATAGATCTACATGATAGTTTCTTTTTAAAGATTTATCCATTTATTTGAGAGAAAGGGAGAGTGTATACACACATGCAAGGGCAAGTGGGAGGAGGGGGAGAGGGAGAGAAGCAGACTCCCCCCTGAGCGTGGAGCCCCAGCAGGGCTGGATCTCATGACCCCGACATCATGACCTGAACTAAAACCAAGAGTTGGACACTTAACCCAGTAAGCCACCGAGGCACCCTCCCATGATAGTTTTTGGTGGTTGAACAGAATGTTTTTAAAAAGTCACTCCTATATTAAAAAGAATTGAGATTTGCTATAATGAAAAGATTCAGAAAATTACCAATGCTGAAAGCAGTATTTTAAAAGGAGTTGTAAACATATTTTGAGAAATGGAGGAATCATTAGAATAAGTAGATAGCCTCTCAAAGCATTATACTGTCTCCATACAAACCTGTGTTGTGTAAATGCCTCACTACCCTTTGGTGATCTAATGAACTCACTGAGCTTTCCTTTCACTTCAGAACCCAAGATATATTCTCAATTGGCTCTAAGCCTCAGGCCTCTATCATTCACTACTGAATTCTCCCTCAAGATTCACCATATTCTTTGATATCCACCACCCTGATTAATGGGCTGTTTTTTTATTAAAGGAGATGGTAAGGAGTCTGTTCAGGGAGAATAAGAATACCCTTAGAAATCGAGCTTGATACTTTAACATATTTTAATTAAAAATTAATTTTTTTTAAAGTTCAAGAATGGGGGCACCTGCGTGGCTCAGTCAGTTAAGAGGCTGTCCCTTGATTTCATCTCAGGTCATGATCTCAGGGTCTTGGGATTGAGCCTCACATCAGGCTCCTTGCTCAGCAAGGAATCTGCTTAAGGATTCTCTCTCCCTCTGCCCCTTCCCCCTGCTCGCTTGAGCATGCACACTCTCTCTCTCTCTCTAATAAATAAATAAATCTTAAAAAAAAAAAAAAGTTCAAGAATGAACTACATACAACTTATACCTCACAACACTTTTAGTCATCCAATGACAACAACCCAAATGATTTTCACATGTATGATCAAGGTAGAGAAACTATAAACAGATCTCAGATATTAATTTTGCTACTACCTCTCCCTTGATTTATTTTTTTTAAAGATTTATCTATTTATTAGAGATAGAGTGGGGGAGGCAGAGGGATAGGGAGAGAGAATCTCAAGCAGACTCCCAGCTGAGTGCAGAGCCCTACTCAGGGCTCAATCTCACGACCGTAAGATCATGACCTGAGCTGAAATCAAGAGTCGGCCACTTAACCGACTGACCCACCCAGGTGCTCCTGCCTTCCCCCTTGATTTAAATGCCAAGGTGCAAAATTCTCTTCCAGTGAAGGTCCAGAGGATCCAAGTTAGCTGTTCCTCTAACCCTGTAGTTAGCTAACTCCTTACCCACCACACTTCCAAGCACTACTTTTGCTATAGTAACTCATAAATCTATGCAAGTCCTAGCAATACCTAAGAATTCTCAATATTTTCTATTCACCTGCATATACCTGAGCTTTTTCTTTAGCAATATCAGCTTTCCCAACGAACTACAGCAAAGGCAAATGTTTCATCTCCTGAATATCACGGGCTGAAAGTAAAATTTGGTGCCGTTCTTACAGTCCCTAGAAAGCAGATAGGGTTAGAAATGATACTTACATTAAAAAAAAAAACAACAACTGCAAACATGCACATTGAAGCTGCTAATATGAGTAAATTGCTTGATACTTTTCAAAACATGGTATTCAAATTCAAAATCTGTAATAAATTGTTAGTGAAAAATAATACAAGCAAATATTGACCACTCATTGGGAGGTAGGGAAAAAGAATCCTCTTTCACTGCTGGTAGGTGTGTAGACTGGTGCAATCATCTGGAGAGCATTATGGTAATAGCATGGAACGTGTGCACATACCTAACCTGCGTACATCCTAGAGAAACTCTTATCACACACAGTCTGTTTTCTATTGCTGTGTAACAAATTACTCAAAACTGAGTGACTTAAAACAACAATATTTATTATCTCATAGTTTCTGTGAGTTGATAATTCAGTAACATATAGAAAGCAGTTCCATTGCTATATACTAATAACGAGCTATCAAACAAAAATGAAAAAAATAATCCCATTTACAATTGCATCAAAAAGAATAAAATGCCTAGGAATAAATTTGACAAAGGTGAAAGACCTGGAAACCAAATACTATAAGTACTGATGAAAGACACAGGTAAGTGCAAAGATATTCCGTGATCATGGATTGGAAGAATTAATATTGTTAAAATGTCCATAGTATCCAAAGCAATCTACAGATTCAATCCTCGTCAAAATACCAATGGCATTTTTCACAGAAATAGAACAAACAATCTTAAAATGTGTTTGGAAGCACCAGGACCTGGAATAGTCAAAGCAAAATCTTGAGCAAGAAGAACAAAGAGCTGAAGGCATCACGCTTCTGGATTTCAAAGTATAATCCAAAGTGATGGTAATCAAAATAGTATAGTACTGGCACAAAAACAGACACTTAGATCAGTGGAATTGACTAGAGGGCCCAAAAATAAACCCATGCATATATGGTCAATTAATCTATGACCAAGGAGGCAAGAATACACAATGGGGAAAAGACAGTCTCTTCAATCCATGGGTTGGGAAAACTAGACAACTACATGCAAAAGAATGAAAGTGGACCATTATATTATGCCATATACAAAAATAAATTAAAAATGGATTAAAGACTTGAATATAAGACCTGAAACCACAAAACCCCTAGAAGAAAACATAGTAAGCTCTTTGACATCAATCTTAGCAATATTTTATTGGACCAGTCTCCTCAGGCAAGGGCAACAAAAGCTAAAATAAACAAATGGGATTCCATCAAATAAAAAACTTTTGCATAGTGAAGGAAATCACTAACAAAACGAAAAGGCAACCTACTGCATGGGAGAAGATATTTGAAAGTCATACATCCAGAAAGGGGTTAATATCCAAAATATATGAAGAATTCACACAACGTAATATTAAAAAAAATTAAAAATGGGCAGAGGATTTGAATAGACATTTTCCCAAAGAAGACATTACAGATGGCCAATAGCCACGTGAAAAGGTGTTCAACATCACTTATCATCAGGGAAATGCAAATCAAAGTAACAGTGAGATATTACCTGACAGTGGTTAGATTGGCTATTATCAAAAAGACAAAATAACAAGTATTGGCTAGGATGTGGAGAAAAGGGAACCCTTGTATACTGTTGGGAATATAAATTGGTGCAGCCACTATGGAAAGCAGTATGGAGGTTCCTCAAAAAACTAAAACCCACCACATGATCCAGCAATTCCACTTCTGGGTACTTATCTGAAGAAAACAAAAACACCAATTTGAAAAGATATATGCACCCCTATGTTCACTGTAGCAATAGCCAAGATAAGGAAGCAACCTAAATGTCCGTCAACAGATGAATGGATAAAGAAGATAAGGCGTGTATACACATACACACAAATATTACTTAGCCATAAAAAAGAATGAAATCTTGCCATTTGTGACAACATAGATGGACCTAGAAAGTATTATGAGAGAAATAAGTCAGACAGAGACAAATACTGTATGATTTTACTTTTATGTGGAAAACAAAAAAAAAAAATAGAAACAGATTCATAGATACAGTAAACACAGTTACCAGAGGAGAGAGGGGTTGGGGGGGCTGAAATAGGTGAAGGGGATCAAGAGGTACTAACTTCCAGTTATAAAATAAAGTCATGGGGATGTAGTGTACAGCATAGGGAATATGGTCAATAATATTGTAATAACTTTGTATGGTGGCAGATAGTAGCTACATTTATCATGCGGATCATTTCATACTGTATAAAAATAGCAAATCACTATGATGTGCACTTGACACTAATATGTCAACTATCCTTCAATTAAAAAAAAAAAAGAACGAAACAGCTCAGGAGTGGCTTAGCTGGGTGGTTTTGGCTCAAGATCTTTCATGAAATTGTAGTCCAGATGTTGGCTGGGGCTCCAGTCAACTGGATGACTGAATGTTTAACTTGGGCTGTAGGATCCACTTCTAAGATGCTGCAGTCATGTGGTTTACAATTGGTGCCAGCTATCGGCTGTTCCAGAGGGCTGCTAGTGTCCTCATAACATAATAATTGGGTTTACCCAGAGCACATGATCCAAGAGAACAAGGTGGAAGCAGAAATGTATTTTATGACCCAATCTGGGAATTCACAGGCTATCACTCTGCCATGTTATGTTGGTCACACAGGCTAACCCTGATACAATGTGGAAAAGGATTATACAAGGGCACACATACCAGAAAACAAAAATCATTTGGAAACATCTTGGATATGTATGACAACATTCACTGCAGGATTATTTGCAGTGGCAAGAAATTGCAGGCAATTTAGGTATTCTTTTTTTTTTTTTTTTTAAGGTTTATTTATTCATTTGAGAGTGAGTGAGTGAGCAGGAGTGAGCAGAGGGGAGGGGCACAGGGAGAGGAAGAGAATCCCCAAGGAGACACCCTGCTGAGCACAGAGCCTGAGCTGGGGCCTGATCCCAGGACCCTGAGATCATGACCTTAGCCAAAATCAAGAGTCAAATGCTTAACTGACTGAGCCACCCAGGTGCCCCTTAGGTTTTCATTCTTAAGAGAAATTTGAAAATAAAATGTGGTATGTGCCTGTGATGCAATACCTTGCAGCAATCAAAAGTAATGAACTAGATTTACATATTATTTTTTTCAACTCAAGAGAAATAGAAAAACAAATTTATAGCATAATGCAACTGATAAAGTTTAAAAAAACCATTTTTCACACTATTTGTAAAGATACACATGTTGCTAAATATATAAAAGGTTAACTGGAAAGATATATTAAAAATATTTGTATGTGGGGGGAAGGAAATTGAAGAGTTGCTGAGTGAAGAAGTAAAAAAATAAAAGAAGGGCTTTACAAGAATAATGTGAAGAATGTGACATGACTTGAGGAGAGGAGTTACCTCAATTTTATATAGCTGAGGCTTAAAAAATATTTTTTTTCTCTTTAAGGTAGAGTAGTAGTATAGCCCACGCAGGTTTAAGAGATCTCACTGAAGCAAATTTCCTAGTAGATAAGGTTCTACTAGTTTCCCAGTGCTGTGTTTTTTTATGAGTCATATTCCTGTGGAAGGAAAATTTTGATTCTCTTAAAAATACCTCCTTTGTCCCCTTATTGGAATGAAATTCTTTTAACAGAACACAAACTTCTTTCATTACTCAACTGGAGATATCTAAGATACAAATAACCTTGAGAGAGGTAGCCCACACAAAAAAATTTACAGAAGGAGTAAATGATTGATACCAGATTTCCTTGAGGATGTGTTTACTGGGAGGCTAAATGAATAGGATTTTAAATTTCTTCAAAGGCGATGAGGATGGAGGTGATAGAAAAGAGAAGGAGCACAAAGGGGGTACATAAGGTACTAAGGACAGGTTAGAGCCTTCATAATTTAAAATTAGTACTTTTAACAAATTTCATTTTGGGGTTGAAACAAGAAAAAGGGATCACCTTGCATTTATGTAAGTTAGTTCTAATGAATTCAAGGTATACCCATAGATAAGTTTTCACTTAATTTTCACTATGGTTATCAATTAAATAAATATTAAATTACTCTCTACATACTGTTTCAAACTGATGATTATTTTCTGTGTTTAATAGTAGTGCACTGTTCGGTTATTCTGGTTGGTTACTACTTGAGTGATAATCTAAATCTAATCATGAGGGCAAGCTAGTGTTTTATAATTTACAGAGCAATTGAAACTAAAATGGAGAAGGTTCAGGTTAAACCCTAGTTTATTATTTTTTTTAAAGCCTAGTTTATCTTAATTAAAGTATGTTGTGTTTACTTGTAATTCTGTGACAGCCGAGGGTTAGGAAAACCTTTTATATTTGAAGAGAACGGTGATACTGGTTTATTGAAGATATACCCAACCCAGGGCACTGTGACTGCAAGATTCATTCACATAACAAATGATCCACAAAGGTATAGTAACAATTGTTACCTAGATCAGTTGCCCTTTTCTGATCATGCCCACGTCTTGAACAGCTACCCCTGTTGAGTAACAATGAAGATGCTGGTCTAAAGGAGCCCATATTGACCAAGCTTTCCTTTTTTCAGAGATATCTTATTTATTTTTAAAAGAAAATTATCACTCTTCAAAAATTGTGCTTTATGTGTTTAAGTATTTTATTTCTCATTTATGAACTCCTCAGACACCAGACATATTATCATCAGGCTGCTTATATACCATCTAATATAAATTAACGTAAGCATGTATCATCCCTAAGGCACAACACCCCCATGAAGAAGACTCCCCATGGAGCATCTGGCATATCTATAAACACAAAAACCCAGACACTTTATTCACAGCACCACCTTGTTCTTTTCTTTACATGGTCTTTTTGATTAAGCACAAGCCCCTTGAGGCGTAAGTGCAATACTTGGTTAACAGAAACTGACATATTTACATAATAACAGCTGATTTTCATATCAGTCTCTACAAGCAATCTAGAAATTTTGGAAAACACTTGGTGGCTTCGAAGCATTTTAAAGTTAGGAACATTTTCTTCAAAACTTTTCTATTCTCTCCTCACTATTAAAAAGCCATTCTCTAAGGACATCATCTCAGGACCACTTCTCCACTAGGCTGTAAGCTCCACGAAGGGCCTGTGCCTGTCTTGTTCACCAGTGATTCCTCAGAGCCCAGCAAGGCATCAAATCCTATTTCATGAAGGCTTGAATTTGTAGCTCATGACTTATTAGACTAATTTATATGATCAATTTTTCTTATTGACTACTGACAATTGGTTACACGTCTACCAACAGAGACATTTCTCATATCAGAACAAGACTTTTAAAATGTATTCTAATATTTTCATATTGAAAATGTGAAAACAACAACAAAATGTGGTCGAGAGAGGCTCAGGCGCTAATGAAAGGCACAACACTTGACTTAAAACCACCCTCCTCCACCCAGCCCAATGTTCATTGAACTACACAGTCTGCCGCTCCTCCTTTAGGATTTTGTAAAAATCAAATTGAAATTAACTATCTTTTTGAAAAGAATATATATTCAGGCTCATTAAGAAAAACTAAAAAACTAGTTTGTAAAAGTCTTTTATTGTATCCGTGCCACACATAGTAGAGAAAAATAACACTCCTAAAAAAAAGAATGCTACCTTTTCCACAACATTTGATTTTAAATAAAACTTCAAGTACTCTTACATAGGTACAAAAAAAATTCTGATCTATTTGCCTCCAACAGGCCACCACAACACACAGTAGATAAAACACAGTGGTTACAAATGTCTTTTAAATTTATTTCTGAGGCAAGGCAAATGGGAAGGAAATGTTTCTATGAAAAAATACTGTGTGTGTAGGAAATTGTCACAATTTTATTCCACATGGATACAAATGATTATACTTTAATTTAGGCCCTGGTGGCTTAAAATTATATAACAAAATAGAAAAATGGAAAACTAATATCCCCTACACCCTGTTTCAAAGGCAGGCACTACCAAGATCAAGGAGACGCCACAGTGTTGGTAGAGGATAATTACTGTACAAGCCGTGTAGCTATAATTACCTTCAGACTAAAATAAAATGCTACAATCCTTCTAAGGCATAAACAATAATGTCTCCAAACAATATATACACATAATACATATTTAAAACAAGACTTAATATAAACAATAGTGAACAGTATATACATGTCAATTTTTCTTCACTGTCTTGAAATACAATTTAACTACACAAGTGATGCAGCAACATATATATATATATATGTATATATATATAAATGTACTTGTAACTCTACAGTAAAGTTTATTTTTGGTGCTTTTATAGCACATCAGTGTAAACAGTTTACCTTGGCTTTGTTTTATATTTTAAAACATTCCTTGTTGTATTTTCAAGATTTAAAGCAATTTTCTAGTTCTTCCTTTTCACAGAAAACGAAGATTCTGGATGTGGTTTAATCATAAATAATTCATAAAATTAAATACATTCACTAAAAAATAAACTACAAAGTAAAAAAATGAAAAATAGATATTTATTGAGAGGGAAAGGAGAACCATTTCCCACATTAGAGCTCTGGTGTTGAATATTCAGTGCGATTTGATATATTTTAATTGCTATTGCACTATAACACCCTTTCCTTTGAAAATTCTTTGGGTGTGCTTCCCTGTTCTACCTAAATTAGCTGATAAATCACACAAACCAATAACCAAGGGCCTTGGTTGTTGTAGGAGTGAAGCCTTTAAAAATGGTATCATTCTTCTGATACTTTTTTTTTTTTTTGTGATACTTATTTTAAGGAAAAAAAGTCATTATGTATGTGCCTTGCACATTTATGTAAATACAGTTCACACTGCTGGTCTCATTTGTCCTTGTTTAAAAGGAAAAAAAAAAAGATTATTATAACTTCAGCTCACTTTGAAAATATCTGTCCACTTTTTTTCAAAATACTTCCTCATACTGTGGCCAGCTCTGCCTATATCAGAATCATCTTCATTAAATGTTTCACAGTTGTCAAAAACAAGCCTGACATCTACAGCAAAGGTTTCAAGGTTTGGATATCTGAAAGAAAACACATGATTTAGAGGTTGTTTTTATAGGGTGGCTTTGTTTTATAAACAAATGAAGAGGTAATAAAAGGTAAAATGAAAAAGTAAAACTGAAAGAAAAAAGATTAGGATAACTACATTTAAACGGATATAAAACATATTATACTCTCTTATAGATGAACATTTTAAAAATTGCATGTGTTCTGAACCATGTAGGATTTAAAAAGATTAAATGGAAAAAAACACATTTCTCTGAGGAGCAGGATACAGTTCAACTAACTAGCATTTTCCCCACATCCAATTTCCTGTTTGACCTGTACATAGTGTGCTGTCCCAGGACTCATCCCACTTAACTGGTTTATTAGTTCCTCTGGCCAGTTGTGGCACCCTATCATCCACATTGAAAACTATTTAGTTGCAGTAGAAATAATGGAAACACTTCCTGTGCCCTATAAACATTACACTTGCCCTGTAGCTTCTATATACATCCAGGATATACTGCTTTGTGTTAAATCTTTCCCACTTCCCATTTCTGTTCTTTTCTCTTCGGATGTGCTCTTTTGCTCAAGCACTGGAGTACGATAATCCAAAACAGGCAAAAAATTTTAAAAAATGTGCTATCCCTTTATCAGAGATAACATCATGAAGACCTGCTTTTCCATAAGAAGCACTGTGGCTTCAGTGCTTTTTCAGTGGGATAAGCCCCATCATCTTTCCCTGTAGAAACATGGCAAAGGGAACAGAAAGGTGAATGAATCTGCGTCAGCTCACTGGTAAGAAAGGAGTGGTTTGTTTCAAGCCAACGCAAGCCAAACCAATACATTTTGAAAGAGAGCTTTTGGGAATTTAAACTTAAATTAATTCTAGCTTATGGTAAGCTAAGTACTAAAATAATTTACGTATTAGAAATACCCTTGAAGTACACACTGAAGCTCTGAGACCTGGTAAAAGTGGAATTATTTCTTTGATGGGATACCTTGTATAGTCTTCCACACCTTCTCACTTCCCTCTGCTATGTGCAATAATAAAGTAACATTTCTCTATCTGTAATGAGCTCACAAAATTAATTCAGACCTGATGTAACCTCACCCATTTTCCTGTTCTTCTGGGAATTATTATTATTTTTTAATGAGGGGAAATTCACATAACATAAAGTTACCCATTTTAAGGTGGACAATTCAGTGGCATTTAGTGCATTCTCAACATTTACTATTACCACCTCTATCTACTTGCAAAACATTGCCATTGCCCCAGAAGGAAACCCTGTATCCATTAAGCAGTTGCTTCCCATTCTTCCCTAACCTGTCCCTGGCAACCACTAACTGGTCTTTCTCCATGGATTTGTCTATTCTAGAAGTTTGATATAAATGGAATCATACAGCATGTGTGGGAATAAATTTTATAAAATATTTAAAAGTTACTTTGAGAAATATTTATCTCTTTAGACTGTTCCTTACTATAAGAAATGGTTCATGGTTAATGCTGGGGAGACTAAAATCCAGGACCGAATTCTAGGTGAGACAAATACTAGTCCCACAGTTGATGGAACCCAGAAAGATTCATTAAAGCAAGTACTTCCTCCCCTCTTTTTGATAAATTTCTAGTTTAAACATTTGAAATACTGTTTATGAGTTTTGGTTCCAATTTATTAGTTTGGGTTTAATCAAACACCTTGAAGGTAGAGGAGCTTAAACCCACTACATTTTGCTTCCCACAAAACTGGCATCACAAACACGATTACATAGAACTGCTTCCCTCTCTCGGCTTGCCGCTGCCGTGGCTTCCTCCGTTCACCAGGACTCATTCTCAAAAGGGAACACCAATGTTTGGTAATGTCTAAGCTCTGTGTTAGTGTTTATTTTGGGGATTTTGAGGTCTGTTTGTTTGTTTGTTTGTTTTAGGTTCAGTTAGCCACATTATAGTACATCATTAGTTTTTGGTGTAGTGTTCAATGATTCATTAGTTGGGTGTAACACCCAGTGCTCATCACGACACACTGAGGTTTAGATTCATCCTCTATCCAGGAACTGGAGAAAAATGTAAAGCCTTTCTGTGTAAGTCTCTGTCCTGGCCATGTTGATTCTAAGTCCATTATGCTACCCACCTAAACATCTGATTATTTTGATAGAAAAAGCAAAAGAACTAGTTCATAGCTAGACAGGAGCTATTGCTTTTTGGTTCACATTAGAACCAATAGTTTTAATGGTTTTGAATGTTTTCTGAATTTGGGCAGGTCCCTTCCATAATTTTTTAAAAAATAAAACAAAACAGACATAATCTTTTGAAACATGTGAGAAGGACACTGATCATTTTGAGTTAAGTTCTACTCAACTCTTATAAATTGAATGTAAATTATGGAGCACAGTGATTTTCACCAAAAGAACATTCAGGAGGAACTAAATAACATACTGTGTTATAATGGTAATCATAATAACAACAATAATAATGTAATTAAAATCTACTTTATAGATAGTATTTCAATGTAAAGTTCCTTCTTTCTCCATATTTTTTGTGACTTTGCCTAAAGTATGGTCACAGGGTCCATTAAGCTAAACCAGTAATAAGGAATAAGAGGAGCTGAGGAGAATGAAGAAGAGAACACATACAGCTCACAGCTCCTGGTCATTCACATGTGGAATCCTTTTGTGTGGGCTTATTTTGTAAGTGAACAGCCTCATTTTTGGGGCTCCAAAATGGGCCACTGTTCAGAACCAAATAAATTCCATTAACAGCTGCTAGTCTGGTAGGAGTTTGAGGTGGTCTAACAAATATTAACTGTGGCCAGGAAGTCACTTCACCCTTCAGGTAGGATCACAAAGACAATATGGTAGAGAGGAGCAAATAATAGCTTTCTCCCACATTTAATAAATACATTCTTAGTATTCTCCAACAACCCATAATTAAACTTTTAACATTTAAAAAATTAAATTTTAATTTAAAATTTCCAATGACCTTTTATCTCTACATTGTAATGATCTGAAAATATTACAATCAATTTTTGTTAAATCCACATGAGATATTATCAATATTCCACTGATGTACAATATAAGCTCCATTTTATGTTATTTACTTACTTTGGGAGGCTTCCCTTTTATTTTTCTTTACCTCTCAGGCTGGGTTTGGTTGGCCCTCCAATGTCAAAGGCAGCGTTATCACACTGCTTTTTAATTGTTTAAACAATTTTAATGGACTTGTCTTTCATACTGTACTACCCTAACCAAACACACAAACACACACAGACACACACACAGACACACACACACACAGACACACATACACACACCCTCTCTCCAAAGGCAGAGATTTTTGGCTCACCAGAAGAGTACCCAGCAGATATTAGGCATTCAATAAATATTGAACTGAAATTATTTACTTACTGTCCACTACTTAATTTCTCTCTAATTGTGGAAAAATCCATAGGCTTCTTAATAACTTTCTTATAACCAGGAACAAGTTTCAAGTTTACAGGAAGTAGAAAAGGCCATGCATCCTCATGAGTTTCCATTTCAGTAAGGATCATACTAAAAAAATAATGTTTGAAATCAGTATCTATGCTTTAGAATTATCAATTTTTATTAAAAACTTAGTTTTTATAATCTTTCAAGTAAAAGCAATGCAAATTAATTTATTTTAAAAGATGAATACATTTATTTATACTATAGACTTTACATTTTCCTATTTATATAAATTGTCAAAAAGTCACCTTTGATATAGTAGAAAATTTCTAAACAAATAAAATGAAATGTTATAAATATATTGTACATGCAAACTGAAATAATACCTGCAAAGAGCGAGGTCTTTGGAGTCATCTCTTTTAGGTTTCTTAATAGAAGTAAAACTTTCCTGTTTTGACAAGTTAACAGAAGTGTTTTCCTCCATTTTTCTTTTTTTCAGGTCTTTGTTTCCTCTTTTTAGTGAACTATTTGTAGATGCAGAGTCTTCATCTTCAGTATCCCCTGTTAAAGTTACTTTCTTGCCTTTCTTTGACTCATTAGTCTTTTTTCCTTTGACATGAAGTTTTTTGATTTTTAGAGTTTGACCACTTGCCTTAATTTAAAAAAAAGTAAATGAGGTATAAGAAAATAACCATCTACAGACCTATTATTTTAAATTATTAAAGTCTGACAGGACAAACAAAAGGAATTTTATCTCTGATCTACAAGGTTGATAATTTTATTTTTAAGAGAGATCTATGAATTTGATCTCCCATAATATAAGGTTAAAATCTAATAAAGCATGAAAATCTATCTTAAGAACTCCTAAAACTTGAAGCTGTTGATCTCATGGTAATCCATCTTTGGTACTACAGAATTTAGCAGTATTCCTTTAGTCTAGGTCACTAACCAAATGAGTTTAAAGGTACAAAAGGACTATCTTTTAGAACACAATTAGGAACAAAGGTGAAAATAACAAATAAACAATACAGAGCTTATTAATAAGACAATTGAAGACGTAATAAAAAAACTAGGCCAAAACATGAAAAATAGCTCACAAAATGTCAAATAAAGAAAAAGTCCTTTATAAGTGATTAAATCTACTGGAAATTTGTATATATTTGTTTACTTTTGGATAAAGGGAAAAAAGCATTTGCTATAAAAAGAGAGTTCCACTAAATTGTGGTTCCCAGGTGTGAACAAAGCAATGGTGAAAAATCAGAGAGAGAGACAGAGAGAGAGGAAAAAAATGTCTGTTTTTGAGGAAAACAATAAAGACAGTATAAAAGAGATCATATTTAAAGGATATGAATTCTAGCTATGGCTCTGTCAGTAACTAGCTATGGAATTTATACAAATATATCTGTGAGGCCCTATCTTCTCATCTGTAAAATAAGAAAGATAAGCCACACAACTGGTAAGGTCATTCTAGCTCTAAAGTTACATGAAAAAAAAAAAAATCTCAGTGTAGCCTTATGCAATGTAACTACAGCTTGCAGTCAGCACACTGATATAACAACGAGCTCTCCTCCCCCATTCAGAAATAGGGAAATAAATCGTATTTTGAGAGTTAAATGTCATAATAAATATAATAGATCATAGAAGAGAGATATGCAGAGTCAGATATTCAGTCTAGCCACAATCTAAAGTTGGCTGTATTCTTGAAATAAATTTGGCTGAAAACATTTCTTTGGAGTACTTCATAATAATTTCTTTGAGGATTTCATGAACTTTTCTAGTAATATTTTTAAATAATTGCCCATAAGCAATTAAAATTATTTGGTTCTCTATTGGAAGGCTAAAAGTATAGTTAAGGAGAGATTTTAATTGCCTGAAATAATAAGGCAAACTATAAATCTAATACCTTCCCCATATCATATCAAAGAATCACTACCCCTTGTCACTAACTAAAATAATTAAAATGTTTTACTAAGTCTCTTTTCCATTTAGTTTATCAATTTTTATTCATGAATATCTGATATTCTGAGTTTTCATATTACACTAAGCTTTTATCACTCTGAAATCATAAAAAAAGAGAAAGAGAATGCTTAACATAATGAAAAAGTCCATTTAATGAAGATTAAGTTGGATTGAATAATTATATTACTTAAGAACAAAATTTCATGAATAAGGGGCCAAAACTTCTTGTTCTTTAGGTGAACTAAATTATTACTTGGGATCATTTTCTAACAAACTCATAACTACAGTAGGAAAACATGAAATTTAAATTACAGAATCAAAAGAACTTTGTGTTTCAAAAAGACAATGAAGTTTATACATTTCTTTACTAAGTAATGTTTATCAGCTTGCCTCATCATACTGTACACATACCCACACTTATCTTCATAAAGACTTTATTTGTTAAGTAATCTCTACATGCACCATGGGGCTCAAACTCAACCCCGGGATCAAGAGTCACATGCTCCACTGACTGGGCCAGCCAGGCGCCCCCACAGAAACATACTTTTAAAAGCAAGCTTGTATATAGTTAGTTACTCTGTTAACTGATTTACTTTGTTCTGGGACAGAGATACCCCACTCCCTACCCTTTTTTCTCTATCTTTTTATAACCCAAATTCAAAGAGGAACTTCAGTATGTCTAAAGCAGAACCTATCAGATTACACATAAAAGGGCACATTTCTGTTGTTTGTATATATTTATATATCAGAAGTTTGTGACTGGTGGCTCACAGGCTGTAAAGAGCCCACAGAATGTGTTGCTGCTTGGCTCATATAATGCTTGTAAAAAGTCTTGAGTTTGTGCCAACACTAAACATTTGGGAGGATATGCATAAAATCCATAAACTTGAAATACTGGTAGATCCTGGAACATTGGGCCCACATGTCTACATAACAACTGGCTGGAGTTGAGTAATGACTGTTATATTTAAATTGGGGCATGACTTTCCTATTTGCCACAGTCCCAACTCTTTTGTGTTATTTGCCTGACTTTTACAGGTATTGGAGTTTGAAACCTCATATGTGTGTGTCTATGAGTGTGTATAAATATGTGTATGTATATTTATACATATATATGTGTGCATCAATACACATATACACGTCTTTTTGATTCTATGATCCTATGAGATACATAAAACAAATCTATAAATTTAATAAATATATATAACAAAGTGCATGTATATATATTGGCATGCACATACATATACACAGAGTAAAAATAAAATATGTGCATAAATAGCCATTTGAGAGCAAGACAGTATAAATACTTACAAAAACTGAATTAACTGGAAAGATAGTTTAAAAACATTAACTTTAAAAATCTTTATATATCAAAATCAAATGTTTAATATTTTTTATTGCTATAAGAAACATAACATCTAATTCACTACCTTTAAAAAAACAGGGAGCAGAGGCTTAGAAATCTGCATTACATAGAAGCACTTGAATTAGATCATAGATCATATGTCTCCTAGTCCACTCCTTGAATGATAGATAGCCAAAATTCTAATTTAAGCAAATTTACTGAAAACAAAACCTCCTATAGTCTACCAGATGATAACTCAAGAATTAACATACCAATTTGTTAGTAATTAATAAAGCATTAGAGGAAATTTCTATAACTTGACAGTTAAGAAGCTAAAAGATAATTTATGTACAACCAGTGAAAATTATTACTGAATTACACTAGATATGACAAAATAATCAAGTAATGAAAAATTAAAAAGTGATTATTAGTGAATATAATGCCATGTGGGACTCTCTGCTATTTTATAAAAATAAATACATTATAAAAATAAAAATATATAAAATATATTATAAAAATAAATAATAGAAATCAAGTGTAATAAAGTATTAATATACATGTAACAGAACTTTAAAGTCATAAAAACTCTTAGACACATGACCATATTTGATCCTCAAAAATCTCTACAAATTAGGGGTGCCTGGGTGGCTCAGTCAGTTGAGCGTCCAACTCTTGATTTCAGCTCAGGTCATGATCTCAGGGTCGTGGGATGGAGTCCCACATCTGGCTCCATGCTCAGCTGGGAGCCTGCTTGAGATTCTCTCTCTTTCTCCCTCGGCCCCTCCCCCTGCTTATGCGTGCGTGTGTGTGCACGCATGTGCGCACACTCTCTGTCAAATAAATAAATAAATAAATAAATAAATAAATAAATAAATAAAATCTTAAAAAAAAAACACCTCTCTGAATTAGATACTATCCCATTTTACAGATAACCCTGAAGCTAAGAAAGTGCTCCAATGTTAGAGATCAGGGAGGTAAGAAAAACCAGCAAAGCGACTGAAAAAGCAAAGGCAGGAAGACAACCAGGTAAGTATGGAATCCTAGAAGTCAAGTGGAAACAGGGTTTCAAGGAAACGGAGTGCTCCACTCTATCAAATATACCTAATAGGATAGATGAGGCCTAAGCACTGATCACTGAATTAAGCAATGTGAAAGTTATTTGTGGTCATGATAAGAGCAATTTTGGAGAAGCTATGGAGGTGAAAATCTGACTGGAACGAGTTCAAGAGTGATTTGGAGGAGAAAAATCAGAGAACCAGAACAGAAAACTTTCCATGAGTTCTTCTGTAAAGGGAAGGGAAGAAATGGGGGAAGTGAATCAAAGAAGAAGTGAGCCCAGAAGAGGGTTTTTGTTTATTTAGTTCTCTCAAGACGGAAGGAATAGTAGCATGTTAGTGGGCTGATGAGAAGAACCCAGGGGAGAAGGAAACATAGATGATGCAGGAGAAGAGAGAACTGTTGGAATCATACTCCTAAGAAGGTGAGAGGGGGTTGGTTCTGAGGCATACCTTGGGAAACTGAGTTTGTCAGAGCCACTAGCAGTTCACGGCAACAGGAGAGAAGGTAGAGTATGTGAGCACAGACACAGGAAGAATGGTGCATGTGGTGGCAAATTCTTGTAATATTTTCTTCTGGTGGCTTCTATTTTCACAGGGCAATGGGAGTAAGGTCATCAGTTGACAATAAGGATGGAGGAGACAGAGTTGGAGGTAAATCATCAGGCACCATTAAAGGCCTTCTTAATGCCTCGAATTTAAAGGGCTGGGTGTTTTCTCCAACCACATTCAGATATAAAAATATAGGTGCAGGGAAGTCAAGAGTTGGATTAACCAGAATGATGGTCTTCCCAAGTGAGAGAGAGGCAAAGGGGATAAAGGTGGATGCAATGGTTATGATAATGAAATGCTGACATATTACAAGCAAGGTTAGGAGAAAAGAGAGGACATGAAAGGGGAGAGGGACAGTGAGAAGGTCTTCAGATAAATGGACTGGAGGTCAAAGAATTGTTGGAGTTTGAGTGTGAAAGAGGGTAGACTGAAAAGAAAGGAGGCAGTGAATAGATGGATGTTTGGAATTTAGTTCATGGAGACATGGCAGTTACTGGTAATGATTAATGGTAGTTATTGGCCAAGAGATTAAACATGGAAGGGAGTGACTGAGTTAGGAAACACCTAACAAAGACTCTGGCCCTCAACACATGTTGACCCTTTCACACTTCTTACTTTCTAATTCTATTATCATATTATCAATCCATTATGGGTGTCCACAGGTTTCTAATTTAAATGTGACCAGAAAGTGACTTAAAAAACAATGCCTATTACCATCTGACCTAGCAATTTAACTCCTAGGTATATACCCAAGATGAGTGAAAACATTTATTCATACAAAAACTTATATATGAATGTTTCACAGCAGCATCATTCATAATAGCCAAAATATGGAAACAACCCAAATGTCTATCAACTGAAGAATGAATAAACAAAATGTGGTATATCCAAATAACGGAGTATCATTTGACTATAAAAAGGAAGTACTAATACATGCTAGAACATGAATGAACCCTGAAAATATTGTGCTAAGTGAAAGAAGTCAGACACAAAAGGATTATATGTAATGACCGGAATAGGCAAATCCATTGAGACAGAAAGTAGAATAATGGTTGCCAAAGGCTAAGGGGAGATGGGGAATGGGGAGTGACTGATAATGGGTACAAAGGCTCTTTGTTGGGGTCATGAAAAATTTGTTGTGGAATTAAATAGTGGTGATGGTTGTACAACTTTGTGAATATTGTAAAACCACTGAGTTGTGCACTTTAAAATGGTGATTTTTATGGCCTATGAATTATATCTTTAAAAAATCCCCATACAGCTCTGCATTTTGATCTGGCAATTGAACGGCTGAGTGTTAGGTCAGTCTCACCTTAGCAATGCAAGCGGGACAGAACCAGTCCCCGTCTGGTATAGTGGTAATCTTGGGCCTGTGGCAGTACGTGTGACAGCCTTTGTCACAGCCATCACAAAGGAGAAGCAGTTCTTCATTATCTCCCTTTCGACAGATCTGGCAGTACTATAATACATGAGAAATCATTTAAAATTAGCTCTCTGCTGTGAAGAATAGTTATTGGGATATTAAACACACCGTAATTCCTAATTCATATTAGTAACAAACATTCCGCTTGCTAACAAATATACAGTAGCCATACACATCTATGTATCTCTCATTACACAGATATGGACCACATGACGGGTGAGCAGTTCAGTTGGGGTAAATGCACATTTCAGGTACACTGCAAAGAACAAAGCTAGAGGTTGAATGCCTGCACACACTTCAGAAGCATGTACACATTAACATATGAAATCATTAACGTGACATTAGAGCACATAAAGCAATGAGTAGCTTTAATACATGGTGTTTTAATTTTTTAATGTATTTCATCTTTTGCTTATCTTAGCATCCTCATGATATCCTGAGAAAGAAATAAGTAAGAGTTAGAGTAATTTTTAAGATCAAAATTAGGAAACTTGTATTAGTATCAAAATTATATATAACAGTAAAAAAGATGACCCTATATTTTGGTTAAATTATCCATCTATTTTTTGAGATTGATTAAAAAAAAATGTGTCCAAACCAAGAAACTTTGGAATTCAACCCAAATCAAACATGTGTCAACAAGTGCAGAAAATGGATCCTACAAAATGATTTCTAAAGAGAAAAAAACAAAACAAAAAACTGGTAACAATAAACTAAATCAAAGAATTTAATTGGTCATAACTTATTTTGTAGAACTAAAAATAAAATTATTTCTTCTCTGTGAAAAAGTTTCTAATACCATTAAGAACTTTAAAATCTGTAAAGAGATTTTCCCCCCATGCATACATACTTTGTATAACCAGTTTCACAAAGGGAAAGAAGCAAAGTTAGAAAAGAAAAACTTTCAAGATAGCTTTAAAAAATGGTCAACACTAACCCTGTGTTTTGACATTTAGCTTATACTCTGTCACAGTAGAAAATGTCTTGTAATCAATTATTTTGAAAAATAAAAACATTTAAACTGTAAGTCACTTATACTAATTGAAAGTTATATATTTATACTCTTAAAAACAAAACAGCTTGACTGTTCAAACTTAATTTTTAAAACTTTCAATACAACATTAAATCTTAATCTGGGAAAGTCTAAAATAGTCTTATATAACTCAATATGCACATC
Organism: Phoca vitulina; assembly: GCF_004348235.1. Lineage (NCBI taxonomy): Eukaryota > Metazoa > Chordata > Mammalia > Carnivora > Phocidae > Phoca > Phoca vitulina. The sequence continues at coordinate 70,877,334 of NW_022589704.1, read as the reverse complement.
GATGACAGCTTAAAAATCTTATCGAAATGGCAGATACACACTATTCAGCTTAAATATCTATCAAGTATATGTAATATGCATAATACTAAAATTGTCATGTGTGCTAAGAGCAAAAGCAGCAGAGTTTACCATCCCAACAGTAAGTATTTTATGACCTTTTCTAATACCACATCACTAAATACCTTCTCCAAACTTAAGTTACATCTTTAAAACTTCTATTGTAAAAATATTGAGAAATAACATTTAGAAAGTTATAATTAAATCCATATGACAAAAAAGGTTAAAAATCAGTTTCATGAACATTAAGTAAACTCTATTTTTTATAATAGATACCTAGAAATACTATAAAGTCTCTCTGACATCTCACATTTATGGTTTAAAAATAAAATTCTTTTCTGATACTTAATAAAAAAGGGTGGCAGGTATCAAGCTCATTAACACTTTGGAAAAGTCACAGCAATAGTTCATAACATGTTAGAGCAAATGTAGAGCATAAAATAGTGGCTGTTGCCTATGCTTAACATTAACAACAATATAAAGCATACCGTGGGCAGGGAATTATCTGGAGGCAAATTATGACAGCTCCTTTCCATGATAAGCCTGGTCTCTGGCAAAGAGGGTATTTCTAAAGGTACTGAGTACTTTAACATTTTGTTAGGACTTGTTATGAGGATTATTCTAGGCACTGTTACATTTCTAGTTAAAGGTTAAAAAGTGCTCATTAACCTTTGAATATGAAACTATGCCTTCTTTTCAAGATAGTTTCATAGCAAATAATGTACGATTAAATATTAAAAAATGAAGATTATAAGAGATGGAGTTAAATAATGATAAATGTATATTAATAACATGAAAAAGACTTATGAATTTGCCAGAAATGAAATAAAGCTTTTGACTGCAGAAAGTATAAAGGCAGATCTTGGTACAAATTTTGGGTTTCTATATACAGGTTATAACAAATCTGATCATATCATGATGACTATTTTGGTGTATATGAGGAAAAGAACTGTTCCAGTTTCATTTTGATGTAGAATTCAATCTCTTTTGATCATTACAGTCTAGACTTCACCAAGTATATTTCTCCAAGGTGATTTTAAAACTGGTTTTAATAATAAGTTTTAGAAGAAAGATTCTTTTTACCTGGTAAAAATGCTACCAGGTGAACAGAACTTGCCTTCAATCTTATGGTAAATTGTAATGTGGATTGGAAAAGACCTAAATTTGAGCAGATTGTGAAAACTGCAGATTCATTATTCCATGGATATTTTACATGAAGAAGGGAAAAACCACAGAAGAAACCAAATTTATTTGTAAGAATGAATAAGGCGTTGAGTAGTCTAAACTTAGAGGTTAAAATAAAGGAAAGAATGTTAAATTATGTAAGGATCACTTCTTTTCTTTGGGGAATGACTATTTTAAGTAAGGAATTTTACTATTAGTCATGCATGAAAACAAATCTCAAATGTTTGGATTTTATAGCTAATCTGTAATTCAAAAGCAAATGTCAAAGTAATTCATAAAAGTTCACATATAATAAATATTTCTGTATCTGATATAAGAGGCAAGAGGGACATGAACATGTTTAAAATGAGCATCTCTCTGGAAGATATATGGACTATAGCTTTCATTTGGAATATATAGTATTTGGTGCCTGGTACAAGGTAGAGGCCACTGCACAACGATAACTACTTGGGCTTTAGCAAAGAAGGTGAAAAATCAGTTTTAATGGTTAGGAGAAAAAAAAAAATAAAAGACCTACTCTTCATATCAGCTACTTCCGATGCCATATACATGATGTCAAGCACACAAACTAAGAGCTCTCTGTTTATTTTGCATTTACTTATCTAGTTATTTCTTAGCATTACAGAAAAAAAAGAAAACTGATAGAAATAAAAAGACATTTTAAGAATGCAGTGAATGTAGCAGATAATGTCAGCAACTGGAATGTTTACAAGAGTGAAAGGGTCTTCAAAATATTTAGATGAACATCTATTATGTTAACAGAATACAGAAAACAACCTCAGTCAGAGTTATAAACAATATTCAGTGGAATGAGAATCAAGATTTTTAAAAAGAAGAGAGAACATATTTGGAAGTTTCCATCAAAAAGCTCAAAATAAGGAGAAAAGTATCAAACTGATACAGTATTTAAGAATTAAACAAACTGTCAAGTAAAGCATACATTATTTTGACAATAAGTAATGTATTAATTAAGAAAGGTTTAGAGGTTGGGAAAAACAGGACAAAGTAAATGAGTTATAGTATTTCTTAAATGAAAACACTTACAACTTTCATAATTGATTTTTCCCATGCTATTGATTTCTGTAACTGCTGAATGCACAGAGCTACCTGTGCAGCACTGCGAGCTTCTGATAATGCCCTTCTCCATACCCTGAGCCCTGGAGCAATATCCTCTTCAATTCTGCATTGAAATATAGAAAAATTAAGTAGGTCATATCCACATTTATGGTTACTGAATGTGAAACAATCATCACACTGAAAGCCAAGCAATGACAAAAACATGGAACAGCCAATAAGAATAAGGTTTAAGCAACTAAATTTGATGTAGTGCACAGACTGTGGCTACGTGCCTCAAAGCTTAGTCACAACCAGGTAAATGTAAGATCACTTTGCAGGATTATCAACGCACATAACAAAAAAAAAATGTTTTTACAAAGCACCATGCAAATAGCATGATCCATATGGATCACAGACATACAAGAAGATACATAGATAACAGGCAATAGAAAATAGGCTCCAATTAGCAAAGAAGCACAATAATTTTTCAAGTTAATCTCAATAACCTACCCGTCACCATCACCACTAATGGATGGTGCAGGAGCAGGGACAGTAACTGTGCCCACATTATCCAGTTTGATCTGAATGGTGGTACTTAAGGGGCTCTTCAGATACCTTCTCTCAATGTTCCGCTCCAAATCAGCCAGCCTGGTTACAGCTATATCTAGGGGGTTGTCACTCTTCCGTTCTAATGCATCTGCACTGCTTTCTTCTTCGCCAGTAAATTCTCCATCATGCTCCTTGCACAATTTAGAAAATGACTTATGTTCAAAATATACCAAGTCCTCCCTTTCTGATGCAGGCTCTGGACACATCCAACCCTATATATCAAGAGAATAATGTTATTATGGTTTTCTCTTAAAATGCCTGATGGGTGAATTACCTGTACTTAAAATACAGCAGCAGACACCAGCAGATCTCAAGGATCTTTACTGAAAGTTTTTACCTTGTGTTTCCTAATGCTAGGTAGAAACAAGAACAGAAAATTAAAAGACACAGTTGTAAGAAAAGTCTGAAGAAGAAAATTTAATAACTTTGATATTATGAAAGGTATAATGAAAATTAGCAAAGTATTCTGAAGGATTTGAGGATAAGTAAATATTTATTCATTTCATGGGACCACTTAAATGGAAAACTCCCGGTAGTCCTGAACTTGGTTCTTCCTTTCCATTTTCACTCCTTCTACCACCCTTCTGTACTTACCATTTTTTCCTTCAGCCACAGGAGCTTTGCCTAAGCTGTTACATTTGTCTGTATGGCTTTTTCCCTGTTCCTCTTCACCTACTTAACTCTACTCATCCTGTAGCTCTCATGTTAAAATTTACTTCCTTAGGGAATCCTTCCTTGACCTCCTTTGGGAGATTAAATCTCCCTGTTACAGGCTCTCATAGAACCACATAATACTCCATAGCCTTGTGTAATTTTACATTGCTATGATTATTTGATTAACATTTTTCTACCTCTAAGTTCCATGAGGGCCATGTCTGCTTTTAGCCATTTTATCTCCAGCAGAGTAGGGCAAACAGATGGCACTCAATATATGTTGATTGAATAAATAAATGATCCTACAACTCAGCTTGCTTATATCAATCCTCTAGCTCCAAATCCTTCAAAGACTCCCTACTATTTAACAAAGTCCCTATTTTTACCATGACATTCAAGTACCTCAATCTACCTCTTTCTCACATGTTCCCATTTATGTACCCTACACTGCAGTCAAACTCCACGACTTGCCATTCCACTGATATGTTCTGAGCCCCCTGATCCTGGTGCTCCACTCATGCTGTTCGCTTTCTCTAGTATGGCATTCCCTGTTCTCTGACCGTCAAAACCTTCGTCATCTTCTCAAATTCCATCTTGACTTCTCCACGAAATCTTCCCTGATCTTTCTCATATTTCCCAAGTCATGTATTCTTTTTCAAAATTCATGCATAACTCTGTACTTGTCTGTGATGAGTTACTAGATTCTACAGAGATGTCCATGTCTTATCTCCCTATCATATGACAAGCTTTCTGAGGGCAGAAACCACCTTGTATCCAATTTTGTGATGTCCACTGCCTAATGTGGAATAGGTACTTAGTAAATAAGAAACAAAATGACCATTATGTTTTTTATTAAATCTCTTTAGTGATAATTATTTTGTCTTGTATATTGTGATCAATTCTTTCTCATTAACTCAGTAGAACATTTATATTTAGGACGTAAGTATGAAATTATAAGTAGTATGCATAAGTGCACTAGGTACAAGTCATATCCAATGGCCTCATTCTTTACAGTTTGAAAAGGATACTACATACCACTTAAAAATATTTCACTTAGCTACTGAGAACACAGCCAAAAACATCTAAGCAGCTGGTTATGTGATAAGGTCACTGCAACAAAATTTGAGTATATCTCCAGGAAAATGTTTCAGGCCCATGCTCTGACTTTATGCATAATTAGAAAAGCGTGATGATATCCTTTTCCAACGAACAGCCAGTCAGAATTGGCAAGTCAGATTGGGAGTGCGGGAGGGGAGGTGGAGGAAAATAGGGCTGGTAGAACCAATCAAATCTAAACCAGCAAATAGTAACAACTGACCATGAGAGAAAACAGACTATAGAAAGCAGATGTGATAGTTTAAAAATCAAAGCACACTGGGATCATTTACCGGAGGGGCAAAACCTCTTCACATTTCCTGAGGGAATCATTATCTAATCACTGGTCTTCATACTGAAGATACTGTGTCACCAAGATAATTTCAATCAAACTCATTATTCTCAATTTAAGAAGGCAGTGTAATACATAACATAAGTGATCCAACAAACATGTTAAAAAATTATAGCACTAAATGGGATAATTATCATTTCTCCAGAAAATAAACTTGTGTAGAAGAGTTCACTTGTTGAAGATGCCAGATAAATGAGGCATTTTTATATTGTATTATAGTACCAGGAAAAAGATTCATATAGTTGCCTAGCAAATGATAAACTTCCCAAAGTTGGTAATTATGTTTGTGGCAAGAAAGGGATATTTTATTAGCTCTGGGAAATTATATTTTTTGGAAATCCCTGAAAATTTCCAAATGCCAGCATTAAAGTAATTTTGAAGAAATATTTTAATCATTGGATAGGATAGCATAAGTTTCTCATTCTGGATAAAATCTGGATAAAATGTGAAATATCAAATCAAATTACATGGAAACTACATTTTTTAAACCTTTTCAGGTGTCTGTCTCATGCTTATTCACTATCAATCCATTTATTCTCAGTGATGTCACCTTATTATCAATTGAGAAGACCTTTATACTCCTCTTTACAAAACCAAAAAGTCTTACACAAAGGTAAAGCTTTCCTTCCTTTTGCCTTTCCATTGGAAGCCAGTTTTGATCATTGTTTGTGACAATGGTAATGCCCAGTAGATAAATACATAAATTAAAACTTTATATATATACGTAGGGTGTGTGTGTGAGCGTGCATATAATATAACACATATCCAGATATATCTATATTCTCCAGTTTAAAATTATATACAGTGATAGTCTGACATACAACATGGCTTGTATAGAGGTGCTTCCTGGACCTACATGAAACACAGCAGTAGGAGTTTAATAGAGCATTATATTATCATGGGTAAACCTGTGAAACTCTGCTTGCAGTGAAGAACTGCATACCAGAAATGATAGTTTTGATTGTCATTAAGGAGGCAGCAAGATTTAGTAAAAAGAACATGGGTACTGCAGTTAGATTGACTTGGTTTGAACCCACATTTAGCCACTTACTATAAGACCACTGGCAGGTTACTTACTCTGAGCCTTGTTCCTTACCTGTGAGATGGGGAAAATTAATTCAGGATCATGATGAGGATTAAATGAGATAAAATGAAGACATTTAACATAGGAACTGGCAAATGTCAGGCATATAAAATATTAGTTACCTTCCATTATCCTAAAAACAGATTTTATTCCAAGTCAATTTTACCTTCACTTGCAAACTTGCTGATGCAACTCTCCTTTCTAGATCTTCCACCTGTTGAAGAATACTCAAATCCATTTCCATTGCTTGATCTTCTACTGACCAGTTCTCCACAATATCTCGAGTTACCTGGTTTTCTTCATTTTCATTTAATTCAATAATAGCAACTACATTTGAAAAGAAATTAATTTAATTTAATTTTTTTTTTAAGATTTTATTTATTTATTTGACAGGGAGAGACACAGCAAGAGAGGGAGCACAAGCAGGGAGAGTGGGAGAGGGAGAAGCAGGTTTCCCGCGGAGCAGGGAGCCCGATGCAGAGCTCGATCCCAGGACCCTGGGATCATGACCTAAGTCGAAGGCAGACGCTTAACGACTGAGCCACCCAGGTGCCCCAGAAAAGAAATTAGTTTTAAAATCCACTTTATTCCCCAATGATTTCTTTCAGAAAGTAAATAAAATTCCAGGGGTAACATGTGAATGTAACTTAACAGACACAAGTGCACCTGTGCGTATGCAGGCAGCTTGCTTTCAAAAGTAGGAATATTCTTTTTTAAGAACACAATATGTCTGCAGGTTGTAAAAAATTATAAGAAAGTAATGCCAATTTAAGAAATGTACACGGTTACTATTTTTTGAGCAAAATAGAAAAAAATGCCCGTTAGTAATAAATGAAGACACACTAAAATACATTTTAAGGTAAAAGAATGAATTTTCGTAAGTAAGCAAGAGAGCAGAAATCTTTTAGGTACACACCATCCTTATTCTTGATGCAGGCTTGAGTAATATAATCCAAGTGTTTCTGAATTTGTTTCTGTAACGCCTTTTCTCTTATTCCTCTGAAATGCAGCACTTTGAGCAAAGCTTTTAGATCCTCTGGGTCAATAATTCTCCACCAGCCAAATTGCATTTCTAAGTCAAGATAAATATGTACATCTTTTACAGATATCTTGAATATGAATTAATGGCACAACACAAATCAGAAGATTTATAACTACATATATAACCATCGAAGATTCAGTTATAATATAGGACTCTATTAACAATGAAATAAAGTCAGTGGCTAAAAACTATCTCAATGCACCTACCTTCTGGAATAGGTTTTGGACTAGGAAAATCTACTGGTTTTGCTACTTCAACAGCCGCAGGTTGAGTTGAAGAGACTTTTTCATTCTGTGGCAATGGAGATTCACTTTTACTTGAAGCAACATTGGGAGTCAAGAATGAATTACCATTTCCTTCAGATAATCCCAATCCCGATCCCAGACTAGGTAAAGGTGATGTAAATGGAATATTAGAAGCAAGCATGCCAGTGGGCCATCCACAGAACTGGAGTCCCATCATAGATACTCCACTTTTCATCTACAAAAAACCAAAATATTTTAAAAGTAGAACAATCTAAAAAGTTAGGAAAAATGTTTAGCATCTGAAATTATTTTTTAAATTCTGAAAAAAAAAAGGTAATTCAAGAAGCCTTTGCCTTAGACTAGAAATGCATAGTTGTAATGAAGCTTGGTGATAGCAATTGTGACTCTTCCCAGTTTTCAAACTGTGGCAGGGATAATACAAATATCCAACTGATTCCCCTGGAGTGAGAATTTTCACGGGATCAAAGATTAAATAAAACAACATAGAAATGAGTTACAATGAGCAGTACAAACCTGAAGAGGTGATACAGCAAATGGATTGAGGCCCACGGGATTCTGAGAGGAAGATGATCCCAGAAGGGGAGCGGGGGCAGGTGAGGGGGACGTAGATGGTGGCTGAGACTGAGGAGTCACTACGGAAGCAGCTGATAAATCAGCATGGATAAGTGAAGTGTCATCACAAGGGGTTCTTGGCAAAAGGCTGAACCACTGTCTATTCTTTTCCGTCAGTGTTTTTAACAACTGGTCATTGGGTAAAGGACTGTAGAACTTCCCTGGACCACTTGAACCAGTATTGAACAGATTATTAGAGTCTGTCTTTTCCATGTTGCTTTGGGTTGCTGTTGATTGAATGCTGCCCAATGAATGTTTTCCACTATTTTGATAAGACAATGTACACCCATTTGCACTACTATTTGGTTTGGGGATCATCATATCTGAGTCAGGAGGCATCTTAGCTACTTCTAAAAGCTTGCTTAATTTTGAAAAAGAGCCAGGTTTCTGAAGAAACAGATTTGTGTTATCTTTTTCTTTAGGATCTTCCTTTTGCTCACAGTGATCTGGATTTGAACAATTTAAAGTATCTTCAGAGGTCTCAAATATTTCTTCTTTGATCTGGATGCTTTCTGCCTTTTTCAGCTTTTCTCTTTCTTTTGCAATTTCTTCTAGTCCTACAAAAGTGAAAAGTATTAAGAAGATCAGTTGCTTCAGATCCAACCAATACTTTAATTGTATGTTATTACTATTTATCAAGTAATATGCATAAAAATAAATAAACTTTTCGAGATTACTTACTAAAAAACAATGATCTTGTTTTTTATAGGCTACATTTGCTCATTGGAAAATTAGTGTAGTTTTATAATTAACCATTACAAAATTTTAAAATATTAAAATATTAAAAGCCCTAATACACAACAAAAATTACTATTAACATTTTTGTGTAAATCCTTCTAGGAGTTCTCTATGCATAACCATATACACATATACACGTAAGCCTATAAAGTAAAAAAAAAAGGAAATCGTATTATAATATTCTAACCTACATGTTTTACTGAATAATACTCTGTAAGCATCCTAATGTATTAATAAATATATAACTGCACCATAAATTTTAATGGCTATCTTCAGTGGAATATTATCATAATTTAAATAATCAATCTTCTACTGATGGCTATTAATAGGGCCTAATTATTCACTATTATAAACAGTGCTGTAAATGATGAATGACCTTGTATCTGTATCGTTGGACTTTAAAACTTCTTTTTTGATTTACTTCTTCAGGATAAATTTCTAGAAAAAAAAAAAAAAACTCCCCGATAGGTACTTTTCAGAGTTTTTGTGATATAATTGTCAAGCTGCCCTCTAGAAAGTCTAAATCAATACATATTAATGCCAGAAGTACACAAAAGCATCTATTTCCCTATCCCTCAGTGAAACTGAATACTAACGATATTTGTCTTTTCCAATATCTGGGAGGTGAAAATCTGAATTGTATATTTTTCTGATCACTAGTAAGGCTGATTATCTTTTCATAGGTTTATTGGTATTTCTCCTTTGTGAACCTCTGGTTCATATTTTTGACAAATGTTTTTAAAAAATAATTCATAAAAACTCTTAAAAATATAAATCCACTAGTTTATTTGATTTGAAAAGTAATATATGTTCAAGATAAAATATTCAGTAATGAGAGGTATAAAGTAAAACCCTTTCTGTCCTATTCCCTCAGTCCCTATTTCTACTCTTTAGAGGTAACCATGGTTAACTAATCACGCCTGTAGCTCCTTCTGGAAATCTTATATGCATCCTTGTGACTATCATTTTACACTACTACACAAATGGGATACTCTTCACTTTTCTGCAACTTAGAACAAAATCCCAATCCCTACACAAGGCCTACAGCACTGTATGATAGTTCCTGGAAACCTCCACAACCTCTGGCCACTTTTGTCCTTGTTCTTCCTTTCTCCCTTTTTTCATCTTCTCAAACATGCTAAGTTCTTTCCTTTCTTGGGGCCTTTGCACTTGCTATTCTCTCTGCCTAGAATACTGTTTTACCTCATGTTTCAGATTAAGTGTCATTTTGTCACAGAGGTTTTCTCTGATCACTTTATCTTTTTTTTTAAAGATTTTATTTATTTGACAGAGAGAGCACAAGCAGGGGGAGCAGCAGAGGGAGAGTGAAAAGCAGACCCCCGCTGAGCAGGGAGCCCGATGACATGGGGCTCTATCAGGACCCTGGGATCATGACCTGAGCTGAAGGCAGATGCTTAACCATCTGAGCCACCCAGGCGCCCCTCTGATCACCTTATCTACAGTATGGTCTCTATCCCATTCACCTTAGAATATCATTCTGTATATTTACTTGGCAGAATTTACCATTAGACACAATATTCTGTTTATTTTCTATTCCATTCCCCCTCCGACACACTAGAATTTAAATCAACAAGCTTTACTTAAAGGTAGAGCAATGTCTACCTTGCTTATTATTGGGTCCCAAATGCCTAACATGGTGCCTGCTATAAAATGGGGACTCAATAAACATTTTTTAATGATGAAATAAAAAGAATGTATTTAATATTTTCACTATACACCTTCAACAGCTTTCAATGGCGAAACATATAACTATACTTCATCAGCTGCATAATATTCTATTATATGGATATATCATGATTCATTTAATCAATCCTCTATTAATGTTTGAAATAGCTCTTACATCCTTCTTTTGATGTTAGTTTCTACCCCAAATTAAAAGCCTATTCCTCATACTTATGCTTCTGCACAATCAGGTGTCACAGGGACGAGATTCACCTACTTGCATGAAACAACCAAAAAACAGACAAAATAATATGGAACAATAGTTTATAAGAACCTGGACATCAGGTAACAATGAGAGAAAACAAATGCAGCAAGCCCTATGATTGCTCCAGCTTACTGCCCTAGGACAGTTTCCAGGCTACATCACAAGGAGAAATCCAGGCAGAGCTGGCCGACTCCTGAGATGAGGAGATGGAACTGAGAGTCCAAGGGAGACCCCAGTGGCTTGAGTGCTCAGGAGGGAGTACTGGAGAGGAGAGAGCTGCCTAGAGAGAGAACTCTACAGATCTGTGGATGGACCCCTTGAGTGTTCAGCTGAATACTCATCAGTGCCGAAGTGTCAGGAACCCACCTGAGACCAGGGAAAGAACCACTTGAAAAAGACTTGAAAAAGAGGTGACAGTGCTAGGTGCTCACACAGGCTGGGAATAGTACCCGTTCCTACCAACCAGCTTGGGAAACCTCAAAATTCACAGACGTTAGGTAGAGTACTCAAGGATCTCACGTCAGTAGTTAGACTGAGCACTGTCTTAGTCCTACCTAACAAATTTTAAAAGCAAGACCTGAAAGGATCAAACTTTTTCCAAGTACCTTAACTGTGTTCCAGTTAAACAAAGCTCAAAAATGTTTGTGGGAATTAAAAAATATCCAGCACCCAACAAGGTAAAATTCACAATGTTAGGCATCCAAACAAAATTAGAAGGCATGCAAAGACACATGAAAACAGGACACATAATTAGAAAAATCAATAAACGAAAACTGACCCCAAACTAACAAGATAGTAGAATTAGGAGACAAGGACATTAAGTTTGAGAAAATAATAGTTGAAAAAATTCCAAATTTGATTAAAACTATAAACTACAGATCCAAGAAATGCAACAAACTCCAAGGAAAAGAAATATGAAGATAACTACACAAAGACATATAATCAAATTCCTTAAAACCAATGATACAGAAAAATCTTAAAGGCAGCTAGCAAAAAATCTTATGCCTCATATCTCTATGCACTTCTACACATTTGCCCTGAGAAGAAAACCCTACTTCATCACCTCTAATTAGGCAAATGTGGAAAGAGTCACAAATATTCTCTTCATATACCTGTGCTTTATACAAGTTATTGGTTAGTAAAGAAGTACTAATAGTTGTTCTTGATTTATTCTGAGAACTAGTATCTTTAAAAAACCTCTGTCATATGTCCAAAAACAAATGGAATAACCAACCAGGCAACCAATTTTTACTGGTTTGAGACTAGATGACTTCCCATTTACATGTAATAAAGTAGATCGAGCTGATGATACATTTTAATAGCCTACTCATGGTTGTCTTTAACTTTTACATTCAAATTGCTTAATTATAAACAGCTAAATCTCTAATTAAAATGTAAAATTATTTTTAAAAATTTGAAAGTGTATACAGGATGTTTAGTATAAAGAGATTCTTTAATTTTAAATAATTTTCTATCTCCATTTCATACAACCCCCTAGTTCCTTCCAGTCCTTACTTCTCTGACGTGTGTCAATGAGTATTAATAAACATCTTCAAAACAGACTGAAGAAGAGGAAGACAAGAGATGAAACAGGGAGTGCTGTTCACTTGATTCATTTCTCTGGTAGTAAATATAAGTGCATAATGACAAAGAAAATACCATTTCTCAATTAAAATAAATCCTTAAAAAAATACCATGTTTTCTACTGGAAAGAGAATACGTCTTCTTGAATTTTATCAAAATCACTTTGAACCCTCTCTGTTCACCTAAGAGTTGTCATTGGACCCAAGGGTCCAATGCCACTCTAAGTTCAAGTGAAACTTTTTTCCTTTGGTTCTCTTTAGTTGGGCTGAAGCAAGCTGTAACTTTCAAATAAATTCTACCACACTGTAGGTAAAACACACGCCTGGGTGGCTCAGTCGTTAAGCGTCTGCCTTCGGCTCAGGTCATGATCTCAGGGTCCTGGGATCGAGCCCCGCATTGGGATATCTGCTCAGTGGGGAGCCTGCTTCTCCCTCTCCCACTCCCCCTGCTTGTGTTCCCTCTACCGCTATGTCTCTCTCTGTCAAATAAATAAAATCTTTAAAAAAAAAAAAGAAGAAATGTAAAAAGCCTGGCATAGAATACAGGTCTCTATGCAATGGCTTCGTCACAGGACTCAAAGGCACTTTCCCATTCAGTAGAGCAGAACCTCAGGAGCACTTGCACTGGTCTTCAGCTGTCTTTATGTCGATAGTGCTACCATGATCCAGCTCCTAGGAGATTTCTTCTTATTACTGTGGAGAAGTCTAAAGGAAGCAGATTCTCAACATTTGTCTCTCTAGGATTGTCCCTTCCCACTCTGATTCAGGAATTTAAAAAAAAGATGATCGATACCATAATACCCTCTCCCTTCAGGTTAAGAGTCCCCCACATATCCATAACAGGAATTATGTTTTATACTTCTAGACCTAATGCTGTAACCACATCCTAATACAAAATGGAAGAGTAACATTCACATCACAGTATGTACATATAATTAACAACAAACTTGTTTCATTTTCCTTCCACTTTGCTGAGGGCCAGCAGAAGGACAGTAGAATCTTCAGCTAGCTAATGTCAACACTGTTCTCAGGGTCCTAGGTATATACACTTTGCTTCTTGGTATGCATACCCCTTAGCACTGTTTCTAGACCCAAAGGTCCCTTGACAGCTTTACTGTTAGAGAAACTTTCTACCCTTTCGCACAGCAAGGTGTAGGGTAAAGTGTTTTATCTCCTGGAGTGCTCTTGTCACGCGTCCAAGTCCTTTGGAACCACTATGGGAGCTGGAAGATCCTGTGTACTATTACTTCTCTGCTTGTAAGTTGCCTTTACTAATAAACTTTGCTGCAGTTAGCACTGTGTGTGCCATTAGTGGTTTTTGTAACCATGCATCTTGTACAGCAGTTGGTGTCCCAAAAAGTCCTAATGTCATGGATTTCTGGAAGGGGAGCATGCAGGGGTGGAAGATTTTCTCCTTGGGGTCAGCAGTAATTCACTTGGTGGAGTTAGGATGGTCTCAGTAGCTGTGCCCAAGGATGGCAGAAGCCCTAAAGTATACACTAAACAGGGAGACTAGGGGTGATAAAGTGGCTTGAAATGCAGTCGTCCCTCCTTCCGAATCAACTTAGAGATTTCCATGAGTCCTAAGTTGGAGGGTGACCTGGAAAGGGTGACAGCAGCCCCTTCAGAAGGGAAAGTGGGGCCAACTCCCACAATCCCTCTGTTATGATATATGAGGCAACTAGCCCTGTGACAGGAAGCCAGTTTTTGTGAGGCGTGCTCTGTAGGAGCCTAAGTGGGAATACCAGCAGAAGGAAATCCAACCATAAACAGAGTTAAGAAGAGCTAGGTTCTCAACAGGTCCACTACCAAAAGCAGCACTCGGAAGGATCCTTAGAGGCTTGGCTTGCTTGTTTGCATGATGAAGGGACAATAGTGGTATTAAAACAAGCGGACGAGGGGGAAACACATGCCCTTGTTACAGAATGAGCAGTCTAGGTTGACTAGTAGTGCTGGGACAGGTACGGCCACCCTTTTCAAACTGGATGCTTGGTAGCTTTGGTAAAATAGATCCCCGTTGGGGTGATTTTCCTGAGACTCTTGAATGTGAACTGGACTAGATCCACATAGGACGTAGCTGCTCTGAGACACTAGCTATGTTAGCATGTTTATAAGAAAACCCAGGGCTTGAGAGGGGAAGGCTTGACAACATGAACTTAGTGCAAAGAATGTTAAATGACAGAATCAGAACAGGTCCACCTAAGTGGACAATGGCTTTGACTTTACTCCTTCCTCTGAGAAGCAATGTTAGAAAAGAAATAGTTCTTTCAGGTCATATAAGCCCCATTTCAGGGGAGGAAATGGAAAGAGAGAGCCTAATACGTGGCACAGGTTTCCATACGAAATAAAAAGAAAAGAGGAACAAAGGAAGGAGAGGATAGGCTAGACTTCTGGCAGACTCCCTCACACCAATAAATGTAGTACTGCTCATAAAGAGAAGGACTGGTAAGACAGAAGTTGATGGGTTGTGCAATTCTAGAGTGTGGAAGTGTTATCCACTTCAAAAACCTAAAAGACCTACTGAGATGGTGGAAAAGAGACCTGAGATGAGACACAGAAGATCCAACGGCCACAGGCTTGAAGAGTTGTTTGGAGAGGGGGATAACCAGAAGATTAGTTGAAGAAGGTGCCCGGGGAGGACTGTCCTTGAGAGATTACAGCTGTTAAGCCTCACCCCCACCCACCATCCAGTAAGAGCTCACAGTCTCTAGACTCTTCAGGAAAGGACTCGGGAACAGAACCTAGGGAAATACCCTGTATCATCTCAACTCCTGAAATGGGGCTATGGGTGGAAATATTCACAGTCATCAGCTCCACCTTACGAGTGTGATTCAACTCCAGAAGCCAGACTTTCTTTGTTCCTGATATGGGCTCTTTCAAGTTTAAGAAGGGCTAGGGCTCTATCCCTGGGTCCCCCTCCAAGAGATTGCTAACCACCCTCCTCGGTTCACTGTGCTGGAAAGGAGAAGAGCCTCAAACATTTATGGGTTTGCTAGAAACGAGGGACCAAGTACCTACAGTTCCAGAATGCAAAAAAGCCTTGGCCAACAAGTTCCTTTATTACTGCTGGGAGTTGGTTCTTACCTAGGGCTCAAAGCCCGAATCACAATCACTGCAAAGGCTTTTGGGCCTTTTGTGTGAACTCCAATTGTTCCTTTATCAGACTGCATACTGGCATGGAAATACTGGGTTATTTAAGTCCTGCACAAGCATTTCCACATATCAGTTGGACATATTTGTTGTGACCTCTACTGGCAGCTTTGGTAACTGTTGGCCAGGCATGCTGTCAACACTCAGGTGCACTGACCAGGCCTGCCAAGGCTGCACAACCCAGTTACATACCTGGAGGAGAAAGATTGCATTTCTTATGGAAGAACAGATTCAGGTAGGGGTACTGAATAAGGCCATTTCACTATTTAACAACGCTGTTTGACACTAGCACTACAAGGGCCTTTGACTCTGGCGAAGATATTCTGATGGCATTTGTTAGCTTTTGAGTTATCTGATTTCCTCTAGCCACTGAACAGGATACATCTTTCCTGGATATGAAGGAGTTACTGCGCCTCTTGCACGTGTGGACCATATAACACTATTAAGACTGAAACATATTTATTATATATAGGGTTTCCAGAAATGATACAATCAAACAATTGGAATTCCTTCCGCAGCTGCTGCCATTCAGCAACGGGCTGGCCGACATAGCACTGAGTGGCTGGTCCACGCTCCCTCTTCTCCACAGGCATTACAGAACGCTGGAGTAGTATTCTAAAAGATGGTTGCACTAACCCCTCCATGGTGACCTCCGTCCACTTTCTGGTCTGGCTGCCCTCTACTGATTATAGTCTGAAAACTCCTCACACCTCATAAATGTCCCTACACTTCGGTGAAGTTCCCTGACATCCTGAAGTTGAAGAGCAGAGATGAAGAATCTACTTGGTATGCTGGGGACACTGAGTTTTTATACTCAACATCCCTCTCCTTTTTTTGTACCTTTCAACAGGTGGCTGGAAGGTTCCTGTTGTTCATATTACGGATGAATGGATGGATACAAATGTCGATATTCTCTTGCTTTCCAGATGACACTTGCAAGCAACACCCCCAGGAGGGGCAATTTTGATTCTCTCTTTACTCCAAACAATTCTAAATTCTTGTTGTGCATTCACCCTACAAGCAGGAGACTTTGCTGCAGTCCTTATACCCATATAGTGTACTCTGTCTGGAGGACATCTTTGGTGGGAAAAATGGCACCTCCTGATTTCATGTGGAACTTACTGTTCCAGAAAAAAAGGACAGACTGTATGGATCACCCCTGAAGACAATGATGGACTTGGCGTGGGCATAAACATGCCTGACCACAGAAGGTGAGAGCGTGGATGTAGCGTGAATAATTCTCTCATCGCCTTTCTTACCGATACTGTGTCGGTAAGACTCAAAATCTCAAAGGCACTCGAGACTTTCCAGCTACGATCTCTAGTGTCAGCATCAGAACCTACTTGTAAGTTGACAGGTACATAGGGAAACAAGCTTTCATTACTTTGCACAAGGGCTCTTTCCTTGATAGGCACCCATGAAGCTGAGGGTATGACCCCAAATCAGCGACCCTGGGGGACACTGCCATTGAGAAGGCTTAGGCTCTTATCACTGAACACATTCGCATTGATTCTTTGACCTGAGTAGTATTATAAATGCATAGTTTCGGATCATTTGTTGGATATACTATAGACATATGGCTCAGGGGAACTCTAAATCTACTAATGTTGTGGAATATTGTTTGTTTTGGAATTTCTCTGGCTTATTGGATGCCTCCTTCAGAAGGCACCATTTAAAATGCAACTGATAGAAGGCATACATCTAGTGAGCCACACCAAGGGTCAGGGGGTGGACTGAAGGGGAATAAACCCTCAGTTTTAGCTAAACAGCTACAGGGTCTCTCCTCCTTCACTCTTCCCTGAGGCCCATCGGCAAGCCAGATTAGCCACTGAGCCAGTTTGCAGAGGGATAGCAGGGCCTTTAGCTGCTGTGGGCACTGTTCCCAAGGCTCTCAGTTTGTGGAATCTGCCCTTTGTATTCGTACTCCCTACTGCTGTTCCCAGGCCCAGAGGTCCTTTGGTATATATGTTGTTGCTTAGAGAAACAAAGGGTTTTCTACCTCCTCTTGGACTAACCTATAAATACAGAGTATGAAGGAAGGCATCTCTCTCTTGGGGTGCTCTTGTTACTTGTCCAGTCTGCAGTCTGGACAACACTCCTGTGGAACCGATATGGGGGCTCAGCCAGATCCTATGTTCTTTGTTATGTCTCTACTCTAGAGTTACCATACTGATAAACTTTGTTGTTATTAGCACCATGTGGTTCACTTATGGTGTGAGTTATCTTGCATCTTGTATAACATGAACTAACAGTTTTCTTTGGAGGTAATCCAAGATCTGATATCTTCTCTCTGGATAAAACTATTATAGGGATTTTAAAAAATAGGTTGGGCATTTATTTTTTTAAAACTTGTGCATTTAAACTTTTAAATAGATGAATGTTAAGTCTAATTTCATTAAAAACAGTTTGTGCTTTTAGATAACTTAAAAATTGATAAATGAGAGGAATAGGATATTGCATATTTTTAATACTGTATTAACTTTTAATATCCACTTATTTTATGGAAGTTTCTACCATTAGTACTTATTCATCCTTATCAGCCTTGTCTCTCACACTACTTGCCTACAGTGCACACTAATATGCTCTTGTTCTTTGTCTTCATATATGGTATATCTTTCTAATTAGATTGTGAGCTCTTTCTGGATAGAGACAGTTAATTGATTCTTTTATATCTCCATAGTACTTAGTACAAGGTACAATATAAGTGCATATTAAACACTTGATGATTAAAATAATAAAGGTTTTTCCATTTTAATTAGCTGTAAGATAAAGAGAAGGAATCTACATCTGTTAATTTTATAACTTTCATAGCACTTAAAATAATATAGGAGATGCACATTCATCAGTGAATTAATAAAAACTTTATGAGAAAATAACCCCTAAGTGAAAATTTATTCTTACTTTTCCCCTGTACCCTGCAATGACCACAAATAATAGTATAAAGTACAATTAATGTTTATATATCACTTTGTAGCTCTCTTAAATCCATTATTTGACATGATAACAACAAAAGAATTTATACAAAGCCTATTAAAATTCTTTTGTAGAAAGAGAAATCAGGGTCCAGAGAGGTTAAATGGTAGGGCCTGAACAGAAACTGAGGTCCAATAACTACAAATTCAATTAATGTTATTTAATATGAGACCTAAAATTAAAAAGAAAAGTTTCCTATAAGCTATTCTTATAAACCTTATAAAGACATTTAATTACTTACTTTCTTAAAGTATTTTTTAATGTGCCTGTGATATATAAAGTACTATGTTTAACACTAAGAAGAATCAAAAAGTACGTGACAGTTATAAAACTTAAATAATATGAACAGTATATCTATCAATTGCCAAGATAATGGTATAATTATTTGGTTTTCTAGGAGTTCACAGATAGTAAAAATTAATTCCACTTACATAAACTAGAATTTATAAAAGGGCTAGAACTTGAGCTGGATCAAGAAAGGTGAAATTCAGATGGTGAAGAAAAGGCAAGTTAGCATTATATTGAACAGAATTTGACAAAACAAAGCACGCAAAGGCACGCAAAGAAGGAGGAATGCACATATGTTAAGCAATGGTGGGTAGACCTGTCTATGTTAATTCATACTGGAGAACAGTATAAAGATATTTTGAAGTCAGATTTATAGAAGGCCTTGAATGCTTGCATGCTAGATTGTATACAGACATACTACATCATCTTATCAGCAATAGGGAGTCATTCAAGGTTTTGGAGTAGAGACATGATGACAGAATGTAATGGAAGGAAGAGAGTGTATATAGAGAAGTTGGGAACAGGTGTAATAATCCACATACATATTAATAAAGAACTGAGTTCAGCAGTGTTGCAAAGAGATTAACTTAAGACATTTTGAAGGAAAAATAGAAGCCCTAAATAACTTCACATTTACATGCCCAGGTGATTGAGATTGATGTGGCCCTTAATCAAATTGAAGAATATGTAATTGGTCTGTGGTAGGGCTAGGTTTCTTGGTTTTTTTTTTTTTTAAGCTTCTCAGATTATTCTTATTATAGATAAGGCAAAGCCACTTGCCTGGGTACTTCTTTACTGCTTTTAAGCTTTACCAAGGCTCTGCATCTAACAAGTGACACACAATTTTACAACTTTTTTTGCAATTTTATAATTTTAAATTATATCTCTAAAGATATATGCACTCATGTTTATTGAATCATTAGTTTTTTTTTTAAATTCCAGTTAGTTAACATACAGTGTGATATTAGTTTCAGGTGTACAATTTAGTGATTCAGTACTTATATACAACACCAGTGCTCATCACAAGTGCCCTCCTTAATACTCATCACCTATTTCACCCATCCCCCTACCCACCTCCCCTCTGGGAACCATCAGTATGTGCTCTATAGTCAAGAGTCTGTTTCTTGGTTTGCCTCTCTCTCTTTTTCCCCCTATGTTCATCTATTTTGTTTCTTAAATTCCACATATGAGTGAAATCATATGGTATTTGTCTTTCTCTGACTGGCTTATTTCGCTTAGCATAATACTCTCTAGCTCCACCCATGTCACTGCAAATGGAAAGATTTCATTCTTTTTTATGGCTGAGTTATATTCCACTGTGTGTGTGTGTGTGTGTGTGTGTGTGTGTGTGTGCGTGCATACCACTTCTTTATCCATTCATCAGTCTATGGACATTTTGGCTCTTTCCATAATTTGGCTATTGTAAATAATCCTGCTATAAACACTGGGGTGCATGTACCCCTTCGAATCTGTATTTTTGTATTCTCTGGATAAATACTAGTAGTGCAATTGCTAGATTGTACAGTAGTTCTACTTTTAACTTTTTGAGGACCCTCCATATTGTTTTCCACAGTGGCTGCACCAGTTTGCATTCCCACCAACAGTGCAAGAGGGTTCCCCTTTCTCTACATCCTCACCAACACTTGTTGTTCCTTGTGTTAATTTTACCCATTTTGACAGGTGTGAGGTGATAGCTCATTGTACTTTTGATTTGTATTTCTCTGATGATGAGTGATTTGGGCATCTTTTCATGTGTCTGTTCACCATCTGTATGTCTTTTTTGGAAAAATGTCTCTTCAATGTCTTCTGCCCATTTTTTAAATTGTATTGTGTTTTTTGAGTATTTGAGTTTTGTAAGTTCTTTATATATTTTGGATACTAACCCTTTATCAGGTATGTCATTTCTAAATATCTTCTCCAATTCCACAGGTTGCCTTTTAGTTTTATTGATTGTTTCCTTCACTGCCCAGATGCTTTTTATTTTGATAAAGTTCAGATAGTTTATTCTTGCTTTTGTTTCCCTTGCCTCAGGAGACATATGTAGTAAGAAGCTGCTATGGCTGGTGTCAGAGAGGTTACTGTCTGTATTCTCCTCTAGGATTTTAATGGTTTCCTGTCTTACATTTAGGTCCTTAATCCATTTTGAATTTATTTTCATGTATGGTGTAAGAAAATGATCCAGTTTCATTCTTTCGCATGCAGCATTATTTTTAATAGCGAAGATATGGAAACAACCCAAGTGTCCATCAATAAATGAATGAATAAGAAGATGTGGCATACACACACACACACTGGAATATTACTCAGCTATAAAAAAGAATAAAATCTTGCCATTTGGGACAACATGGATAGGCCTAGAAGGTATAATGCTAGGTGAAATAAGTCAGTCAGATAAAGACAAATACCATAGGATTTGACTCATATGTGGAATTTAAGAATCAAAACAAATGAACAAATAAAAAATGAGATAAAAAATCCCCAGACTCTTAAATACAGAGAACAAGAGTGGAGGTAGGTTGGGGGATGAATGAAATAAAGGGGATTAAGAGTAGAGTTATCTTGGGGTGCCTGGGTGGCTCAGTCAGTTAAGTGTCTGACTTCAGCTCAGGTCATGCTCTCAGGGTCCTGGGACTGAGCCGCATGTCGAGCCCTGGGTTGAGCTCTGTGCTCAGCAGGGAGTCTGCTTCTCCCTCTGCCACTCCCCCTGCTCCTGTTCCCTCTCTCTCTCTCTCAAATAAATAAAATCTTAAAAAAAAAAAAAGAGTACACTTATTTTGATGAGCACTGAGTAATATATGGAATTGTTGAATCATTATATTGTATACCTGAAACTAATATAACACTATGTTAATTATACTTAAATAAAAAATAGATTTCCATACTAAAACTTTCATTTAATTTCATTCTAAACAAGCTCCTCCTCTTGGCTTCTTGGATTCAGTTTTAAAAAATCACAATATTTCTGGGGGCGCCTGGGTGGCTCAGTTGGTTAAGCGACTGCCTTTGGCTCAGGTCATGATCCTGGAGTCCCAGGATCGAGTCCCACATCGGGCTCCCTGCTCAGCAGGGGGTCTGCTTCTCCCTCTGACCCTCTTCCCTCTCGTGCTCTCTGTCTCTCATTCTCTCTCTCAAATAAATAAAAAATCTTTAAAAAAAAAAAATCACAATATTTCTACTGAGGATTAATTCATCAAATTTATCTCTGATTCCACTTATATCATATACAATAATTTTTCATAGGATTTCTACCTTTAAGATATCATGTTCTTCCCATGTTCCTTGTTTGCACCTGAGCTTAGGGCCTTCCTACTTTTAATCTAGGCTACTAGAATGATCCCACAACTGATTTTTCCACCCCTTTTTTTGCCAATCCAATGTGTACTTAACTCCCAGATTATTCTAGTGTAGTTCCCCTGCCTATATTAGTCTCTGCCTTCAAGAGGCATTTAACCCATTTCTTCTACCACCCCCCCACCCCCAAACACACACATCTGGCAACCACCAATCTGTTCTTTGTATCTATGAGTTTAGTTTTCTTTTCTTTTTTATTATTTGTTTAGATTACATACATAAGAGAGTTCATATGGTATTTGTCTTTCTCTGACTTCACTTAGCATAATGTCCTTTTTTAAAAAAGATTTTATTAATTTATTTGACAGAGAGAGAGAGCACAAGTAGGCAGAGTGGCAGGCAGAGGGAGAGGGAGAAGCAGGCTCTCTGCTGAGCAAGGAGCCCGATGCGGGACCCGATCCCAGGACCCTGGGATCATGACCAGAGCTGAAGGCAGATGCTCAACCAACTGAGCCACCCAGGCACCCCACTTAGCATAATGTCCTTGAGGTCCATCCATGTTGTGGCAAATAGCAAGATTGCATTCTTTTTTATGGCTGAGTAACATTCCATATGGGGTGTGTGTGTGTGTGTGTGTGTGTGTAAACCACACTGTCTTTATCCATTCATTCATTGATGGACACACATAGGTTGTTTCCATATCCTGGAATAATATGTAAAATAATCTGTGAATAATGCTGCAGTGAACATAGGGGTGCATATACCTTTTTGAGTTAGTATTTTCATTTTCTTCGGATAAATAACCAGAAGTAGAATTGCTGGATCATATGGTAGTTCTATTTTTAATTTTTTGAGGAACTCTCATACTCTTTTCCATAGGCTTCACCAACTTACATCTCCACCAACCAATTTACATCTCCACCAACAAGAGTTCCCTTTTCTTCACATTTTCACCAACACTTGTAATTTCTTGTCTTCTTGATTCTAGCCATTCTAATAGGTGTGAAGTAAGATCTTACTGTGATTTTGATTTGCATTTCTCTGATGATTAGTGATATTGAGCACCTTTTCATATGCCTGTTGGCCATGTGTATGTTTTCTTTGGAAAAATGTCCATTCAGATCTGCCCATTTTTTAATCAGATCGTTTTTCTGCTTTGAGTCACATGAGTTCTTTATATATTTTGGTTATTAGTCCCTTATCAGATATAAGATTTGCAAATATTTTTACCCACTGAGTAGATTGCCTTTTCATTTCGCTGATGGTTTCCTTTGCTGTGCAATAACTTCTTAGACTCACGTATTCCCACTTATTAGTTTTTTCCATGCTTAAAATATTTTTACTTTTAAAACATTTTATGCAAATAGTTAAAAAGGAACCCACCACACTATTCTGTAAAATCAACATGCTGGCCCATCAACATCAATTTTTAAAAAGAGATAAAAGGCAGCTGAAGCTTCTATGTACCCTCCCTGACTCCATGAGCAACTCCTGCTCTGGAAAGGCAGCACATGGGTTTCACGTATCATTCCAGTACATGACTTTATACTCTTACTTCATATAATTTGAAACCATAGGAAATATATTATTATGTAAAACAATACTGTTTACTATATGCCAACAATGCTTACATGCCAGCCACTACACTACTCTATTTTACATGCATTATTAACTGCCCCCCTTCCAAAAATTTTTATTTTAAAAAAGGGTGGTTCCATTGCTAAAAACAACTACTTTATAAAAATTGGGGCCTGGGGGCACCTGGGTGGCTCAGTCAATTAAGCGTCTGCCTTCGGCTCAGGTCATGATCTCAAGGTCCTGGGATCAAGCTCAGCATCGGACTCCCTGCTCAGCGAGGAGCCTGCTTCTCCTTCTCCCTCTCCCTCTACCTGCTGTCCCCCCTGCTTGTGTTCCCTTTCTCACTCTCTCTCTGTCTCTGTCAAATAAATAAATAAATAAAATCTTTTAAAAAAATTTGGATCTGGACATCTATGTGATTAAGCAATCCGCTCGTTCCACTGGACTGTTAAACTACTACAAGGCATGGATTGTGTTTTATATATCTTTGTACCTCCTCTAGTGCCTAAAAATGCCTGGCATAAAGTGGGTATTCAAAAAGAAGTGTGTTGAGAGAAGTTTTTGCCTACAGGTATCACCGTGGAGCCATTGCTACATCCTCAGACTTGTAAGCACTGACATAATACTCTCAGTCCCGTCAGAATTTTAACATGTGGAAACACCCAAACATATAGTTCAATTTCAGACGGTTTATCTAGCACATAAATGCACTGTGTGCTGAGTTAGTTAATGTAACACAAGTGGAGGCAGCAAGAGAAGAGTCTAAAGTAAAAAACATCACGGATTGTGTGGTAACACAAAACTCAAGAAAGAAAAAAGTTTAATGGAGAAGGAGGTGATCATAAATTTCAAACATGAACAAGATTTCAAGATGAATGAGGATTATGATAAGGATCTTAGTTCAAGCAAGTTATCTCCAGGGATACTGTTGGGATGGATGCTTGTTGCAAAGGTTGAAGAATAAACCACATGTTTAAAAATTTGACAATGAGAAGGGAGAAAAAAATGGAGAAGCAGCTATAAAGGATAATACAGGTGAAGATCCTTGTCCACTAAGTAAGAAAAGAGTAGTTTATGTTTGATGTCAGAAAGAGCGGCAGAAGAGAAATCATGAACAGGGAAGGAATATTTTTCAGTGAAAGAGGCATTATGAGTTCAAAAGGAATGGGAATCAAGGTTTTACAATGTTTACCCATAAAGCAAATTTGATTCTGGAAGCACAAAATATATTGAGGAAGTAACAGGGTTTAAAAAATATGGCTTCTTATATTATTTTGTAACAGATTAATAGTTCCTACCTTCACCACTCTCCATGCCTTCTACAAAAATCCCCCCACATTGGGGAAGAATCCAGTACCGGCGTCTGTAACGATCCTGGCCAAACATCATCGAACGCAAAGAGTGAGAAGCGTCAAAGAGCTTCCTTCTGTACTGACTCTGTTGCTGTTAAAAAATGATGCATATAATTAAGCTATGGGTGTCAAGTGGTTTAAAAATTAATATATAAGTGACTTTACACTTATTATGCCCTTAATAAGCAGATAAATTTCACTACTGGGAACAGACAGCAAAAGAGCTAAATATTACATGCCTGACTTCAATTTCAGTAACATTTACAAAGTTAGAAATTATTTTGAAAGTACTTAGAATATTTTTGTTACCATGGATTAAAAAGATGCTTTATTTTATCAGTTATCTTATAGTAAAACTCATCTTATGCTTGATAATAAACAATGTGATCAAGTATTTTACTGGCCAGAACTAGTTCAATTCTATTGATGATATAGTGTATGACAAATGATTCTCACATATGTAATTGACCATATCTGTATTTGCTTATTTTTATACTCATACTGTAAACCTAGGCAACATACACTAAATTATGGGGTAAATTTGAGATGAATCTAACATTGATATAATATATAGGTATCTCATAATATTAATTTCATAATACTTTAAAAAATTCATCTTTTTTATAAAAGTTCATTTAAAACTTCACTAATGCTACTGAAATTCAATTTTTAATTGAATATTTTAAATGAGAAGTACACAAATATATAGTTTATAAATCCAATGCAAATAAAATACACAAATATAGTAATGTATAATAAAACATAAGATGCTGAAACTATTACCATGATATTTGATTGAACTTTAAAAGTAATTACCTCCAAGAAATAAAACCATGCATTTACTTATATTTTGTATTTAAATGAAGAGCTAAAGAATATAGGCCCTGATTAAGTTTAGGCTTTTAACCTTGGCATTAAACTTTTAAGGTTTAATTGTGAGAATGTTTCTAAAGCTCCTCATTTTAATTACTTATAAAAAAGCTTGTTTTTATTTAGCAGCCAGAAGAACTAATTCCATATGAGGTGGATCTTTAAAACCCTGCAAAAAAGATGTTAACTGTAATCTGGAAAGTGCTTACTTTACTCAGTTTTTCAATCTGTTTTTCTAGCTCTTCAACACTTGCTGCTTGGTCACCTTCATCCTATACATAACAAAATACAGTATCATTTACCTGTTTTTAAGATTTATTTCTTTAATCAATCAGCAAATATTTAATGAAAGTCTCCTCCACACAAAGTACTAGGACAGGCACTATGGAAATAAGTAAGACTCAGTTGTTGCTCTTTATAAATAAAATAATCTGGTAGGAAGACAAAATATTAACACTAAAAAATAAAACCATCAAATAGTAGGAAGCTATAAGGATCTCAAGATAGGTAGAGATTAAGAGTCATGGAGTTCATGGAAGGGTGTGGGAATCTATACCAAGAAAGGCTACACAGAAGAAGTTGTGTTTTTGTTTTGTTGCTGTGGTTGTTTTTGTTTTAAGAAGTTGTGTTTTAATCAGCTATTGAAGAATGGTTAGGAATTGATCAATGAGAGAAAAGAAGGCAGGGCATTCCAGAGAGTTTGACACATCATGACCTGAAAGGTACATCAAGAGTTAATGTGGGAGATGAGGCATGGATGAGTTGAGGGCTAAATTGTTGAGAGCTTTAAGTGCTTGGCAATGGGCAATAATATCCTTTGAGGGAGGTTAAACATCAGAACTATGCTTTACAAAGAATAATCTGGTAACAGTTGTAAGATGGCCTGGCACAGGGAAAGGACTAGAATTGGCACATCTTGTTAGTAGGTTCCTGCAGTGATTCAAGAGAGAAGGAGAATGTGGGCCTCGCTGGTGTCAAAGAAATAGAGATGAGAAAAGCAAATGGATCTAAGAGATATTACTAATTAGAACTACTAATTAGGACTACTAAGTCCTGACAAGTCTGGGATCTGAGGTAGGAAAGAGTAAATTATGATGTTAAGGCTTTAAATCTGGGAACGGCAAAAATATCGGTACTGTTAATCAAAAGAGTCATTTTTAGAGCAAAGAAGGTTAAGTTACATTTTGAACACATTGAGCTTTTAGAAGAAAAAAATAATCTCTACTATATATAGTGCTAATTTCATAAACGGAAAGTACATTTATGACTATATGAATTTTTTCACTCTAGAAAATACAGGAAAACTAACCCCGAATTATATGTTTGAGAGGGAAAGCATGAGATAATAGAAGGTATATGTGCTTCTTTGAATCTCAGCTGCACTACTTTCATATAGGCAAATTACTTAACTTTCCTAAGACTGTTTTGTTATCTGTAAATTGGTCATAACATTATCTGTAACATGGGATTTTTGTGAGAACTAAATAAGAACAGATCTGAAAGCAACTAGTATAGTTCCTGGCATTTAATATATATGTAAGATTACCTTCCTTCTTTCTGAAAATTGTACTTTAATGAGAAGATGCAGGTACATCTTAGGATAAAAAATCAGAAACTTATTTTTGATGTTCACTTTCTATAAGCATTTTTACAAAGCCACATTGCCACCAACCACTCATGAACAGGTATTTCTACACTGGTATGGTTATGGCCCCAATAAAAGGAAGTGAAAGGAAAATCTCAACAGTTTTACCATTATCTATCATTTATTTACTCCTTATCCAAATTTAGTGAACCAAATTACAAAAGCATTTAGGCACACTTTTTGTGCTAATAGCAATATGATTTCTATTTTGGATTTTAAGAAACCTAAAATCTTTAAATCTTGACTCTCAAATAGATATTTACATATCTATAGGATTCTAAACTGATCTTTTAACCAAAGGATAAATGTTTGATAATTTGCTTATGTAAAAATACAATTCAATCAACAAATATTTGAAATAAGTCATCGAAGTAGCTATGTATCAGCCAAATTAACTAACTGCCATTTCTAAGACTCTTCCTATGATGGAAAAGAAGTAAAATGTCAACTAAAGTTTTATTTAAAGGAGCTTTGGCTAATAGTCCTTATAATTTTAAGAAATATGAAGGAACTTCAAAGACCAGAGAGAAAGACAACAACAAAATTAAGAACACAGAATCCCTGCCATGGTTCTCCATGGTTTATCATCCAATAGAGAGGGCCATTATATGTCCCTATATGCTGGAGTTTAATTGTCCACATAACCTCACATGCCTAATTGTGAAGTTAAGGCTCACAAAAGTTTCAACACAAATCTAAGTATTAGAGAGACTCCATGTGTTAAAGGAATGAAAAGTGAGAAGAGGGGATCATGTTTGAGGCAAAGGGCTATCTATGACCTAGTCAAGGGCCGTATTTTCTAACTGAAAGAGATCATGTGGGTCTCTGCAATTAATCCTTTAAGAAGTATAACTACTGACATGACCTATACTTTAATCAAGAGGCCAAATCTATTTTTGGAGGAATAATGTGCCTATCTTACCAGTCAGATTCATTAAATAGTTAAAATTTTATTTAATAGGAAATTGAGAAGTGGCTGCCAGTTCTCCATCATGAGGAACAGCTCTCAAATCATTTAAATGAATTGCTAATTTGCCTTCTTAGGTCCTAAAATATTTATTATTTTTTAAAAAGCTTTTAAACTGTTTTCTCATATTAATAACAAGCTATACATTTGCCAGGATTTTGATCAATGAAACCCTACAATCTAATTAACTCTATAGTTCAACACTCATAAAAAAATAAAGTACCACTTTAAATAATACATCTGGCCTAAAAAACACTAATAATGATTTTTAAATAATTAATAATGATTTTTAATCTCCCTTAAAGAAAAAAAAAACATATGGTTTGTTAATTTTCCATGTGAAAAAAACAGCCAGGCAAAACAAATAATTTCTGTAAATAAACTCTAATTTAGTGGGATAACTACCCAGTAGAATACACTGAAATCCCAATACAGAGTTTTAAAATTTATGGGAGTTAACACTTCAAAACAATTTATAACATTAAGTGCTGAAGAGTGATCCTAATTCTATGAAAAGGTGATTAATATTGGTCAGAAAGGTTTAATTCCTGCTATAGAGACAGCTCCACTTGCGAAATGAAGCCCAGACTGGTTATAAATGGTTTCTTTTGTTTGAGTAATTACAATTCTGATATCCAAATTATATACTCTTCACATTATTTATCACAGCATGAAAATATATGACCAAGTGGTTTCAAAAGTACAACATTATGAAATAATTAATTTCTGCAAGGAATCTCAATATAGTCTCCTTTTCAGATTGGTACTCAAAAGAAGTAAAGCTCATTCTAGTGATTTTTATCATTTTGGTTTAAAATATAACATGGGGAAGAATTTATGAAAACATTTTGCATGTATGCTATTTTCACTTAAGAGACCTGTATAGCACATGATCTTGTTAAGTTCCTCCACATTATCCAGATTCAGTCAAAATTTTGATTCAGTAATTCATCACTGGTCTTGATTAGGTATTATTTTCATACATTCTATCAATAAATTCATCCCTCTAAGTCTTCTTTCCTTATTTCTCCAGCAGTACACAGTTGATGTAGGAAAGGAAAAGAATCCTTTCTCAAGGGATGCCTAGGTGGCTCAGTTGGTTGGGCATCTGCTTTTGGCTCATGAAAAGCCAAAAGGGGTCCTGGGATTGAGTCCCGTATTGGGTTCCTTGCTCAGCAGGGAGCCTGCTTCTCCCTCTGCCTGTCACTCCCCCTGTTTGTGCTCATGCTCTCTCTCTCTCTCTGACACATGAATAAATAAAACCTTTTAAAAAAAATTCTTTCTCGACTTCCTTAGTTAAATACTCCTGGAATTGAGGGCAAAAGGAGTGATTGACCGTATATTGTCTTTTGAGTATCATTCTGCAGGCTCATCAGTATTTCTAGCATTCTTTTCTGGTAAAAAGTGAACTTTAACCTTTATTTCCCTTTTATACATGTCTATTTCTGTGGCTTGTGGCTTATGGTAGCTTACCTTAAACACACACACACACAGACACACACACACACACACACACACACCCCCTCTATGACCTTGCCTTCTTCCCTGTAGCCTACTCTTCAAAGCTAGCCCCTCCACCTTGATTGAATACCCTCCAAAATCTTTAGGGACTTTATAACATTAATTATTCTCTTCATCTCTTTAATCTTCAACCCCCCTCTCTTATTTTATTGACTCCCTTCAACCAAAAATCATCTCATGTCTTTCACATCTGAAAAATCCTTGGTCTTCGTCTACCTCTAGGAACTAACTACCCTTTCTTCTGAGGTACAATGCTTAAAGCAGTCATTTTCACTTTCTCACTTTCTATTTTTCTCATTCATAGCCTGGTTTCCACTCCTACCCCTCTAATGAAATTGTGCTGGCACCGGTTACCAATGAGTCCACATTGCCAAATTCAGTGAATACTTTCAGTCCTCATCACATGGGATTCCTGCTGCCTTCATACTGTTTATCACTCTCTCCTTTTTGAAATGTTTGATTTTCTTGATTTTTATTACTACATGAGTAGAAAAGAGTTAACATTGTGGGCCTGACTGCTGTCCTCTGAAAGGCTTGCTCATAAGATTGGCCCTTGGTGTCTGGGAACTTGGGTTTTGAAGGGTTTCCTTCACTCTGATAAGACTGGCTCACTAAATTGTGCTAACAATGTGGTTGCTACTTTTCTTCTGGGAGTCTGGAATTTTGGCCGACGCTATGCAGGGGATGCCCATGTGACCAGCCCCCAGTAAAAACTCTGGGCACCAAGTCTCTAATGGGCTTCCTTAGTACACAACATTTCACATATGTCACAACTTACTGCTGAAAGAAATAAGCCCATTCTGTGTCACTCCCTAAGAAAAGACTCTTAGAAGGTTGAGCCTGCTTTCCTCTGGATTTTGGCTCATATGCCTTTTCTGGTCGTGCTTTGTTTCCTTTTGCTCTAAGAATTCATTGGCATAGCATGACTAGGTTCTGAGTTCTGTGAGTTCTCCTACTAAATCACTGACTCTGGAGGTGATCTTGGGGATTCCAGACCCACTACAGAAATCTCCTACCTGACTATTTCTTCTTCAGCAAAAATATTCTTCTTCAGCTCTTAAATATTGATGTTCCCTGGGTTTCCAATGTCAGTCCACTACTCTATTCACTAAATCAATCCCCCTGTGAAAACTTATCCACTTCATGATTTTAAATTATTGTCTATGTGCTAATAACCTCTAGATCTATATTTTCAAGACTGACCTTTTCTTCGGGCTTCAGATTCTTAAATCCAACTGACTGCTGAGTTCTGCATAGGCACTTCAAACTTAACAAGTCTAAAATAAGGCTACCATCATTTCCTGTCTTCAGCTATCTGTTCCCTCCTCCCGTCCTCCCCTACCATCTATTTAATCTGCTGCTCCTGATTTCTCTCAGTAATGGCAACAATAGCATGCAGTCTACCAAGCCAGATAGTTGGGAATCAATCTTACCCCTCCATCAACCTACACAGCCCATCTTCAAATACTACTCATTCTTCCCACTAAATATTTATTGAATCCTTTCTTCCTTTATCCCAACTGCCATTGGTCTAGTGTGTGGACGCCTCACAACTCATCTAAACTACTGCACTATCTCCTGACTGATCTTCCCACCTCTGATCTTGCCCTACCCAAATCTGTTTCTATCTTCTGCAGAACTGCCATAGTGAGTCACTTCAAATTCAAGACTGACCATGTCCTTACCTTACTTATAACCTTTCAATGGTTTCCTATCACCAAAAAAAGTATAAAATCCTAGTACACAGCTGTTAGATATGAGGCTCTCCAGTAACACTGAAGCACCTGTAATCCCCTTAAAGCACATTGTGGTTTTAGGCTTCTGCGTCCTCGCTCATGCTGTTCTCTCTGCCTGGAACACTTTTCTGTAGATTCTTCCCCAGATCAACATGCAGCCCACCTGGTAGCTCAGCTAATGAGTCCAGAAAGCCTTTGTGAGAATTTATTCCTCAAAAAGGTTAAATGCCCTTCCTTTGTACCTGACTAGCACATCGTAAATACTGCTATCAAATCAGTGAACACTTAACACATTACATTTTCTTATTTCAAATATTCCTCAGTGAGACTGTAAATTGAGAGGGGACTTCCAGTGTCTTATTCCTCTTTGATCAAAAGTGCCCATAGCTAGACACATAATAAACCGGTATTTAAGAAATACACCAATCTCACTAAACCTGACAACACTTTTAGGGCATGAAGGAAATGAAAGATATTATGTTACCAGAATAAAAGAGAATACCTAAAGTTAAGAATCTGCATAATTCTCTGGAGAATGCTCAAGTCATTATATAAAAAGAAAAACTTAACTTCTTTTATTCAGTTTAAGTGCCTTCTATGTGTAGGCATTGTATTCAGTATCTACCTCACAAAAAACTTGATGAGGTCAATATTGTAACATTCAGTTTCCAGATGAAGAAACTGAGGGAAGTAATTGTCAAAATGGAATTCGAACACAAATTGATTTGACTCCAAAATCTGTGTTATTTTTCAATATGTTATGCAGTCTTAGGTTTAAAATCAACTTAAATTTAATTACCTCATCTTCACAGATATCAGTCTTCTTTCCTTTTTTGTCATCTTTATCTTCTTCATCCTCATCATCTTCATCAGCTTGGTCATCACTATCATCGTCATCATCATCATCAAAATCACTGTCACCTCCCTTCCTTCTTCGTTTGCGTCCTGGTGTGGGTGTGCCCAATGGATGCTGTTCTTCTCCAAGATCAATGCCACCTGAAGTGTCTCTTTTGCCTGTTTTCTTAGCATGAATGATTCTGAGCCTTTAAATATGAAAAAAATAATGATATGGTAAAGTCTTCTCGCTCTACTTTTTAGAGAGCATAACATTTTTTAAAAAATATTTTATTTATTTATTTGAGAGAGAGAGAGCACAAGCAGGGGGAGGGGCAGGCAGAGAAGCAGGCTTGATCCCAGGATCATGACCCGAGCTGAAAGCAGACGCTTAACTGACTGAGCCACTCAGGTACCCCTTGTTTTTTTTTTTAAGACAGAGAAAGATCGAGAGCGTGCACATTGCGGGGGGAGGGGGGAGCCGAGGCAGAGGGAGAAAGAGTGAATCTCAAGCAGGCTCCATGTCCAGCACATAGCCCGACCCAGGGCTCGATCTCATGACCCTGAGATCATGACCTGATCTGAAATCAAGAATTGGACGTTTAACTGACTGAGCCACCCAGGTGTCCCAAAGAGCACAGCATGAGTTTTAAGGAATAAATCAATGACAATAAAAATTAGAATTAAGGAAGTTTAACAAATACGTTTCCAGAAATAATAGAATATATTAACTTTAAGAATTATTCAGGATATCTCTTTGGAATTAGAACACATTTAAAAAAATAAAACTTAGAAGGCTGAAGATTAACTCTAGCAATGGCCAAGTGATAATTCCTGATCTCATACTATCAGACTGAACAAATTCAATTCAAATTACCGCAAAGAAACTATCCTCTTAACATAGAAGTTGAATAATTTCAGCATTGTATTTCCTGGCAGGAAGCTAATTAAGTTTTAATGCTGAATACATTTGGATATGTTAGACCCTCTGTAAAAGCAAACTTTAATTAGAAAGCAATTAAAAAAAAAGTGGTAGTTTCAAACAGGCTCTGTTTACGACAAAAGTAACCTGATAGCAAAATTTTAGAAAATGCGATTACTTGACTTCTTTGAAATAAAGAAGATAAATGGACTGTTTTCTAAGTTTGAAGAATATGAGCTCAATGAATCTCATTATATCTTTTGTCCACTGCAAATTCTGACCCTGAGTTTCATTAATTACATACCTCATCTTTATAAAGCTTTACCTTTTGTAATTCTAAGACAAAATAAATTTGAAATTCTATCTTTCCAACTTGTATGTTTTACAGGGGAACTTGTACAAAGGAAAAACAGTAAACTAATTTTAATAAAACAGGACTTACTTGCGAAGTTTACCTTCTACTACCCATTTATCTCTCCTCAAGTTTGACATATAATCAATGTTCTTGTCAATTTCACTGTCAATGCAAAAATTGGAAGACATAAATTAATCCATTATGTAATACATTAATTTGGTAATAAGCATATTGATGCAGTTTTTGGTAAGTATAAATGATGATTGCCTATGAATAGCAAAAACAATTGAAAATTATATTAATATATTATCCTATCTTAGAGATATATAGAAAACTTAAAATGTCCAGTAATGGTAGAAATGCATAGCTCCAAAATATTTGGATTGATCCTTTTCCTACAAAGGTAAAGGACTAAAAGTAACATATTTAAATCTGTAAAATAATAAATAGCAAGAACAAGATGAACATGGATTTGTTCACCAAATCTTGAAATACTAGAGTGGAGTACTTTGACTCTTAAATGAGATAGTTTTTTTTTTTTAAAAAGTACAAATTAATAATAAGCTAAAAATATTAAGATTGCATTAGTAGATAATAGTAGATAATAAAATAAAAAGTAGCTGGATAAGTCTAGGAATGGCTACTAAGGAAAATCAGGTAGTCATGTATCATTGAAAGACATCAAAAAAAAGAAAAATTCTGGATTCTTTCATTTTTGGCACTACAGCAAAAAAAAGTATTTTTACATTTCAGTGTATAAATAAATAACAAAATTATTATATAAACAAAACAAGTTACAAAGACTGTATACAGTATGACTCAAATTTTTGTTTCAATAGACTGCAAAGAAATACATTAAAATATTACTAGCAGCAGTCACCTCTGAATGGTGAGATCAAGTATAAATTTAAATTTTTTTGCATTAGTCTGTTACTTCAAAATTTTCGACAAGAAATTTGTATTATTTTGTGATTAGACAAATTCAAAACAGGAAACAATCACCAGAAAAGTCTGGGTATATGCTTACCTCACCACACTCTTACTGCATGCCAGTTCATTGATCAGGAAAGCCAAGACTGAAGCTTTCTGTGCTGGAGTATGAGCCTGAAAAGCTTTGGTTTTCAGGCTTTCAGTAAGTTCAGTTTGTCCACAATGGGCTTCCATAAAAATCTGCAAAATCTCGGAAACATTGTCTCGATTCACACCAACATTTAGCAAATGTTCTCCAAGAGCTGTTTTGGCCTATAAAAGTTTGACATTTTTATCATTATTGATCATAACATTCATGACATAAAAACAGTAAGATTTTAAAATACGGATATTACATGATCTAGATGTTACTGACAAGGACTTTATTCATATTTTTGATGAAGTGGAGATTAAAAATAGGCAATTGATAGCCAAATATTTAAGTACTTGTAATCCTTCTAGTCCTTCTTCAAGCCCTAGGTTAAAAGTTAATCTCAGGAAATAAACTGAGGGTTGCTGGAGTGGTGGGGGGGGGGAGGGAGGGGGTGGCTGGGTGATGGACATTGGGGAGGGTATGTGCTATGGTGAGCGCTGTGAATTGTGTAAGACTGTTGAATCACAGACCTGTACCTCTGAAACAAATAATACATTATATGTTAAAAAAAATAAAAAGAAGGTATCAGGAAGGGAAAAATGAAGGGGGGGAAATCAGAGGGGGAAACGAACCATGAGAGACGATGGACTCTGAGAAACAAACTGAGGGTTCTAGAGGGGAGGGGGGAAGGGGGATGGGTTAGCCTGGTGATGGGTATTAAAGGCGGCATGTATTGAATGGAGCACTGGGTGTTATACGCAAACAATGAATCATGGAACACCACATCAAAAACTAATGATGTAATGTATGGTGATTAACATAACATAATAAAAAAAAAAGTTAGGCAGGGAGAATAGTATGTAAACTCATGGGTAGAAATAGTCTATCACACCTTCTTTGACTATAGAGACTATCCTAAGCTTTTCCAGGCTTTATCTAGACATTCTATCAGTAGTAGTGAGGGGTAGGTTCAAGAGCACTACTATTGTGTTCTGGCTGTCTGGTGTCATGGGTTCTATTGCCTGCAATAATAAATGAACAGGGAGATGGAGGAGAAATTAACAGATGCATCTGGAAGCTTCTCACTCTACAATATTATCTATAGCAAGGCTGACCAAAATGTGTACCTTAGTTGAAATTAAGATAAATTTGAACTTATTGGGTATCCACATTAAGAGTCTTCATGTGCTGGTCTATAGGTGCTTTGATCAGCCTCGTTATTCACAGTGATTCAGAGAGAACACAGTATAATTTCAGAAGGCACACATAAGTTCTAACTGCTTTATGAATTATGAATTCTGTTTTGTCTCATATCACATGGGTATTTCTTTAAATCAGCTTGTTTTTTGTTGACAGCTAGAGGAAAAGAATAATTTGGGAATTATCTATATTCTTAGGCTTTATGAACCAGGTTTTTCTAGGTTTGTACCAATTTAACCTGAAGCAGATCTACATTTAACTTTGTGAGATGTGTAGAAAAAAACTGGATCAATCAATACAATCTTCTGCTAATATGCTAAAGCCAGCTAACAATGCACCAATAGTACAAATTAAAAAAAAAAACTTATATTTTGTTTTTTTTTACCTTGTATCCTGTAATTAGACCTGGATCACATACAGCAGCTGAGAGGAGCCTCACAAGCAAGTCTTGTACTTCACCCATGCTGTCCCCTATATTTAGCAATCCCTCTTGAAGAACACTCAGGTTTGGAACATCAATATTCACATCAAAGCCCAAAACTTTACCAAAGTTTCGTAAGAACTGCACCACCATGAGACAGTCTGAAAATGTACTTCCAGAGAGAACAAGTCCTGGAATACGAGGCAACTCTGGCAAAGGCTGCACATAAAACAAAATAATAAACAAATCATTTTAAAGCCATGGTTTTATATCTTCTGAAGTAAAAGAAGTTGCTGTCTTTCTTTTTCCTGCATCATACCAGTGATTTTCCCTCTGGATTGTAAATCCCCCAGGGGCACACAATACCACAACCCCATGGTATTAAGTATAGATAGGCTCTTGAATGCAAGTCACCAACAGTAAATTTTGGTTGAACCCAACATGAACTTAGATTTCTGCAAAAGAGAACACTAATTTTAACTAACTTACATATTGATAAACATTGGTTTATATGGCTGGAGCAAAAATTAGATAACATAAGAAACATTTCAAAAGTACCTTCCTATGGACGTACTTTAGTGGAGTACTGATTTCTTCTAATGATGGAGACCAATTTATATCTCATGCTACTTTGGGAGCTCAGAAACTAACAGTGTGCATCTGTGGGCTGTTTGGTTGGGCATGGTGGCATTTTTGGCTAATGAATGTGGACAAATTACTAGGTCAACATGATCAGAACCCATGACCCTATCAAGAACCCAGTTATACTGCGACTAACAATCTTTAGGTTTCCTATATGTAGCGAAACATTAATACTGAGTTTCAATAAAAAGATTAGAAAGCTGTCTCTTTTGCGCCTTCTCAAATATGTTTACGTATTAACATTTTGATAAACTGTAGTACTAGTTGTCATAAACATTTTAAAAATTAAGTAAATAGGTAATCTAAATTAAAAATATTATTCTACATGAATGGGATTCAATAATTATATCTTAAACTTTGAGTAGAAAAAAATGTGACTTGTAAGTATTTCTATTTCTCTGAATTTGTCTTGTTCAAAAATGTTCCCCTACCCTTCATTTACTGAAATAACTAATCAAATACTTTTTCTACTAATATTGTATGGAAACACAGAACTATGGATAATAGCTGATACCATACAAATCTTTTATGTTCCTTTTGAAAACCATTTAATTCAGAGACTTTTCCTGAACCCTATCATATGCATACATTTCCATATGACTCTAAAAATGTATTTAACAAAGCTAACAAAAATAAGGCTTAAAATCAACATATGTTTGATACAATGCATATGGATTTAAATAAAAATAAAAGATGCAAGGAGATAAAGCTCATTTATGATTAAAAAATATTTGCTCACTATGAGGCTTATTAAATGTGTTAACTAACATATATGCCTATTCTGGGCTTAGGAAATTTTAAACATCCAATTGACTAAAACTAGCATGTATAATTTCATTTTTATTTAAAGGCATTTATGCTAAGTAACTAAATAGAATATTAATATAATTAAATCCTCACTGGAGTATTAAAAGTTTGCTTTAAATACTTTAGAAGAGAGCTTACACAGATTAAGAGACGATCATTATTTGTATATCAGATTAATATGACTTATAAATAAATATAGATGCTATTGATCGAGTATAATAATATATTATTGATACAGTATCATAGAGATGATATGCACCATTAATATAATTTTTGAGAAATACCATCTTCTTAGAGTCAAACATAATAGATTTCTACTCATAAGTATATGAAATCATGCCAGATACCAATATTATTTGGCTCTTTCCAAATTCCTACTTTTATATATTTTAGCCACATTACATGTCTGTGAAGTATGATGGAAGAGAAAACACATATGAAGTACTTTGGTTGGATATACTTCTTGGCTTTCAAGATGATAAGCAGTATGGACTCTGGAATTTAACAAACTGGAGATTGAATCCAAATTGCCACTTATTAGCAGTGTAATCTTGGGCAAGATCCTTAACCTCTTTGTGTCTCAGTTTTCCCATCTGTAAATGGGCATAAATACCAGTTCCCCAGGACTACGGTGAGGATTAAACGAGAGAATTCATCTGAAGCACCTAGCATAGTGCCTGGCATGTAGTAAACATACTCAATAAAAGTTAGCTACACTCACTAAAGCATTGAAGGAGGTTGTAGATTATAAACCTTCACTTATTTAAATATCTACGGGCGTGCGGTGAGGAGTTGCAGCTTTCCGTACCTA
Source organism: Phoca vitulina (assembly GCF_004348235.1). Lineage (NCBI taxonomy): Eukaryota > Metazoa > Chordata > Mammalia > Carnivora > Phocidae > Phoca > Phoca vitulina. Next base: position 70,838,627 of record NW_022589704.1, on the reverse strand, counting down.
AATGCCTGGGAGGAACCAAATGACATATAGAAATCCTATCCATTTCTCTAATTCATCTTTGCAGAGTTCCTCAGTATTTCTACTTCAATTTAAAAAGGTTTACATGCTCCACTTAGGTATTAAGAAGTGTCATTATTGGCATAGGAGCTCTGGAGAGGTTTATTGGTGGCCATCCAGGAAAGGCAGCTAGACCTTGACTTGGAAACCCACTGCTCTGGTTAAAAATAAGAGGCTTTCATAATGGCAACTCTGGCAAAGGAATCAGGTGAGACACAGGAAAAATTAAACTTATTAAAGAAATGTTTCACATGATAAATTACCTTTTGGTCTGCTAAGCACATATCTTCATTAGGCTTCTTTAGTTCCTTTGCCATTTCCAATTCCAATCTTCGTTGCTCTAGTTTACGTTCTTTATTTAATCTTTTCTCATCACGTTTTTCTTGCTTCAACCGTTCTTTTTCCTTAAAAAGAAAACCAAGTCCAACAGACTCTTTAGTCACTGTATGTGTTTGAAAACTCTCCAGTTAAAAATTTAAAAAGTTATCAAAGGGTTATTATTTCCATGAACAGAATTATCTTAGGAGATTTAGGAATAGACTTGGAACTACATAGAAACAATGACTTATTTTCACCCTTTGAGTTTTAAAATAATCTTATGACTGTGTGTGTGTATTTGTATTTTCAATATCAGATTCAACTCAGATTATTCTATTATTCAAAATTTATTCAATCCTTCCCCAGGTTACAATGAGAATAAAATACTTATTAATAAAAGCAGATATATAAAAGGCACATGGGTAATTAAATATTTATAAAATACAGTTAGCTAGTATTAACACAAATTTTTGTGTAGCTCCAGGAAGCAAGGGAGGATTTACAGCATGAATGTGGAAGCAACATGCTTGAATTTGCAAAAGCAGTTCTTCCAATTAACTAGTCTTAAGATAGCACCTGTGACGAAACCAAAATATTATTTGCCACCATAAACAACATTTAAGAGAATGTAAAATGGATTCTGAAGGTAATTCCAAAAGCATTAAAAAAATATTTTCAGTAATGGCAGCAATATGGAAATAATTGTCCTGTCTCCCTGTTGTAGGGGACAACACTCTGCTGGAAGAAGAAGTCAAGAGATTCTCTACAGTTAATAGTAGTGTCAGGACTTTATTGCCAGACCTCAAATACAATTCTAACTTAGATGAGAATTAACAGTGGAATCATTAGGCAGTTCTAACCTATTACCTCACACATTTGACACATTAATGATGGGTTTACTTTTATAAAGCTGGTCATGTCTCTTCATTGATTAAAAATCTTTCAATTTTCTTTATTTTTATCTAAATAAAGTCCAACTCCTTACTTCTGAATTCAAAACTCTTTTTTTTCAATCTTACCTCCCATTTTTGTATTCTATGTAGATTTAGTCAACCTATTTGCTATTCCTGATGAACATCTTATTTCCTCACCTCCTTATATTGGTGCACTCCAAGCAGGAAGGTCATTACTCCCATCTAGTGGATCTTAATCTTATTTAAGCACTACCACCTCCTCCTTAGTACCAATTTCTCTTAATTCTCATAGCTCCAACCTATAATTTTAACATTGCACTTATTGCTTCCTGTATATATTAGCATTTTTGCCCATTTTCTAGCTATCTCTGTTTCAATTACCATGGCAAAAAGAGCATACTGACTGCTGTGGGAGGGCATGCCACAGGGGAGACACAGAGGAGAGGATATTCCAGGCAGCGTAGAGAAAGCACAGTGTATCTGAGAAATTGCTACTAGTGTCAAGAGTGGAGTGTAGGTTGCAGGTTGAACAGTTGCTGAATATTATGATACAAAGCTAGAGATCAGGTCATGAGAGCCTTTTTATATGATATTCTCAAGTCACTTCTCATTTTTATACAACCTCTAAATTTCTGGGTTACTGATTCACACAGACATTTGGGAGGAAAATGATTCAGAAGCTATATTGTGAGATTATTGACACCCAAAAAGTGCTACAATTAATCTTATCAATCATAAACTAAAAGCAGTTTCTGAGGGTCTAATGACATAAAATATACACAATTAACATGCAACATTCCCACAATGCAGTATAGATTTTCAAATCAAATTATCATTGGTAGAACATTTTTTCCCCAGAATTGGATTTTCAGTTTATAAACACATGAATTTTGCTCTAAGAATTCTTCCAAGGAAGAGAAAACATTTTGGTCACTTACCAGAATAATGAATTACAATCACCAACAGAAAAAAACAAATGTCTCTTATAGATTTCAAAGTAGCTGGTGTAAATTTTTCTACCATATAGGACTAACCCAGAATTCTTAATGATGTTCATAATAATAATTACAAAAATGATAATTGAGACTACTAGTCACTAAAAACTGCTGAAAATGGTTACCATTTCTTTTCAAAAAGAGAGAAAGGACATGTGTGACATTAATGCTCTCTTCACTGTGCCAACTTCACTTTTATGGCAATCTGGGGGTACATAATACTTCAAGGATATGCAGACAATGAGTCAGAGTACATTTAACATCATGGGGTAAATATGGCTTATATTCTTGGATACCATTTTTAGCTAGTGATAGGCAATATTTTTTCCAGTTAAAAGCATGGTTATAGTATGGCATGGAGAGTAAAATGACATCAATTTTTAGGATAAAATGAAGATTTCCAAGAAATCTTAGAAATTTGTAGGACCTTTATTACTTAAAGACAAGCATCCATTCTTGTCTTGAAGTATTAGGGATACCTCAAAGGAAACACGAAGTCTCTAAATGTAGTAAATTTGGTGAATTTACTCATTTATTTAATGAACTTTAATGAATTGTATAAGACAAGATAACTCTCAAAGAACTAGAGCTTCTGGGTCCCCTCAACAATCAACTAATATTTAAAATGGTATATAAAGACAGTCACAATCTAGCCCCACACAAGTTTTGGTCTCCTATGTCATGATTCTCAGTGAATTTCCCATGCTCTAGTTATATTGTGTGATACACCTGTGTTGAGAAGACAGTGTAACCAGTTTGAGGCATTGCCTCATGATGAAGATGATGAAAAAGGACAAGGAGGAGGATGGGGAGGAAGACGAGGAGTACAGACAAGAGGAGGAGACAGGGGAGAAGGAGAAAAGCAACAAAGCCAAGACAGGGGCATACACAAGGTGAAAACTGATTAACCCCCTCTTTGCACCTTCCTCCTCTCTGCCCATAGGTCATACTGAGTTACAACACTGTACCTTTGTATACGCCATTTCCTCTGCCTGGAATGCAGAACCTCTCTTCCTTAGCCCAGAAATAAAGGCTGCTTTTATTCTTCTCGTAAGTGCTTGAGGCATTTTAAATATTTCTCTTTTTTCTTTTGAGCTTCCACATAACTTATTATATTATTTATTGCACTGTGGGACAATTATTTGTCTAAAGTTGATCTCTTCCACTTTAGTGTAAGCTTCTAGAGGTCAGAGGAACAAACTTACTCACCTGTTTCTTTATGGACCTATTCAATTCCCAGCAGTACAATTTGCCAGACACTTCAAGGAAGTTTTTAACGATTTTATTTTTCTCCCTATCAAGCCTGTATCAGTTCAACTTTCCTCTCCCACTGGTCTCAATGTTGTTCTTATTTCCAACTACAATAGTTGTCATATGTCTTTAACAGAAATATTTGGTGTGCATATATAAAAATTATTTAAGCATTCATTCATTGGCTGAATGATTAATTCCACAAATGCCATATAAATAACGATAGATTAACATTTGTACTAGTCATTAAACATATTCAATAGCTGGTTTTTTTCTCAACTTTTTTTTTTATTCTGTGGACATAATTGATGTCTTCTATTTTCAATTATACACAAACCTTGTAGCCAAAAGCAGAGTTTAATACATTTATTAATAATATTCAAGTTATATTTGGGAATTTAAAAATATCTAAGATATATTTCTCACATCTACTCCAGCATTATTAAGCTCTTAATCATTTTAACTGCATACACTATGATTTGATGTGTTTGCAAATACACCGTCCCCATATCAAAATTAAATAGACTTATTATCTGGTAATTTTTTCCAGAAACTAAAGTTTAAAGTGGCAGTACTATTTTAGGCCAAATTTGAAGATGTTTAAACTGTGTAGTATTCTCTCTTCTAGATTTGGTATACTGTTTGAAAGAGCAATATTTACCAACTTTTCACCTAAGCCTTTTTTTTTTTAAGATTTTATTTATTCATTTGAAAGGGAGAGAGACAGAGAGTGCACAAGCAGAGGGAGAGGCAGAGGGAGAGGGAGAAGCAGACTCCCTGCTGAGCTGGGAGCTCGACATGGGGCTTGATCCCAGGACCTGGAGATCATGACCTGAGCCCAAGGCGGATGCTTAACCATCTGAGCCACCCAGGCACCCCACACCTAGGCCTTTCCTTGACAAATTAAGTTACCATGCTTGATCCTACACTTAATTTCTGTAATAGCATGGTTTTTTTAAGATTTAATTAATTAATTAATTTAGAAAGAAAGAGTGCATGTGTGCACATGCACAAGTTGGGGGAGGGGCAAGAGGAGAGGGAGAGAGCAGACTCCAAGCACAGTGTGGAGCCAAGGCAGGGTTCAATTCCATGAACTGGAGATCACGACCTGAGCTGAAACCAAGAGTGGAAGCCCAACCGACTGAGCCACCCAGGCACCCCTATAATATTATGTTTTGTTGTTATGTCAAATACTAGGATTTCACAATGGAACTTTCTCGTTTTGTAAGGTCAATTCACAACAAACCTTTGATGTACCAGAGAAGACTTATGAAACCTATCATAATATGAAAGGAATGTTAAAACATATTTTACATTAACAATGGTTAAATTTCAGGGCAATAACTTAGATTGCCTACAAATGACTACAAAATATAGCTCCTGACTATATTTTAGATTGACTGTCAAAAATGACAAGCATTTAGTATGTCTCCTCTTAATTTTTTTGGCCTTCATAACCTCATATTCTCCAGTTTTCTAGATGTAGAAATTCTTGAAGTAAATGAATTCTTGGAATATAAGTCATTTATAATAAAATATCTTTTTAATCATCTTAATCAGAGTAATGGAATTTTCCATATCAAAATATGACTAATATTTTAGTTAAGAAGTCATTTAAATTTCATTTCAAAGTTGAAACACCTTTTGATAGCAAATGCATTAAATTTAGATTATCCTAAACAGCCCAAAATACAGAGGGTGAAATTTTCAAAACCAGTTTTTTACTCACACAAAAAGATTACTTTAGGGGCTCTCAAGGCATAAATGACAGTATTTCCAGAAATCTATAGCATAATAATAAATGTATGAAATAAATTTATTCTATTTTAGAATCATAGAAGTTTAAAAACCAAACAGTGAATGTGGTAGAATGACCTGTTATTGTAAACTTTTACAACTTATCAGACTGCAAAACAAGACATTTTTAAGAGACAATGTTGCAAAGATGCCTTACTTTTTTTGCTTTTTATGATTCTACTGCGTCTCTTAGGTCTTTGTTCTGGGCATAATTAGGAGAATACATTTCTTTTGACAGCAACTTGTACTTAAATTTCAAAGACATAAATATAATTTAAGAGACACAGGTTTACCTCAGAGTGCAGGAAGAATACAAGTATAAATAAGATTAATAATACAAGTCATTCATAGAAGACATATACAAAGATTAAAAGTAATACTGTTTTATGGTAACACTGAATATGCATAGAACAATCAGGGTAATTTTTTTTAAAGGGACTATTTTTACATTTAAAATATTATGAAAATTAAGTTTAAACAAATGAAAAAATTATGAATCACGTGATGAAGAGAGAGACCTTTACATTTTATTTATTTATTTTTAAAGATTTTATTTATTTATTTGACAGAGAGAGACACAGGAAGAGAGGGAACACAAGTGGGGGGAGTGGGAGAGGGAGAAGCAGGCTTCCCGCCGAGCAGGGAGCCTGATGCTGGGCTCGATCCTAGGACCCTGGGATCATGACCTGAGCTGAAGGCAGACGCTTAATGACTGAGCCACCCAGGCACCCCTACATTTTATATTTTAATAAAAATTTTATTTTATAGGTATAATATTTAAAAAGAATAAAACCTCCCAGTTATTGTATTTTCTTAAAATCTCCCAAAGTATTATAGAAGTCTGTACTTACTTTAGATTATGTATCTAATACTGTGTAGAATAGCTGCTATAAATGTCTCCTAAATTAAAATTAATATTGTTAATCATTCTTGAGTCAGATAATCAGAGATTTCAATATACCTAAATTAAATTGATAATAATCTTTCAAAAATTGACTTTGTTTATGGAACATTTAACATTTTATCATATAGTTAATATAAAATCATTTTAGGGGCGCCTGGGTGGCTCAGTCGGTTGAGCGGCTGCCTTCGGCTCAGGTCATGATCCCAGAGTCCTGGGATCGAGTCCCGCATCGGGCTCCCTGCTCTGCGGGGAGCCTGCTTCTCCCTCTCTCTCTGCCTACTTGTGTTCTCTATCTCTCTGTCAAATAAATAAATAAAATTTAAAAAAAAAAAAAAAAAAAAAAAAAAATCATTTTATATGTTTTTAGAGTATTTAACTTTAAAATTAAAGTACATTATAAGTACACTGTATAAATACAACATTACAGGGATGCCACAGAAGTATATTTACTATGTCTTCAACTGAACAATGGGTTTGCTTAAAAACCATCTACGTGCACAATTCTACTTATTTTCATTTTTCACTAACTAATGATTAACATAAATATAGGATTATAAAATAGTCTCATGACTTGAATCATGGATGGGGAGGGGTTACATATTTTTTCTGCTTTCAAATTGTTTATTAGATGACTTCTGAAACCTGAACTACTCTCTTCTATTTTGTGGTTTTGTCTCCTAAAGTGCTGACAGAGTCATTCTGTGATAGCTGTATATTTAACAACCTTTTGTAGTTTATTGATCCTTGGAGGGAGACATAAAAGACTCTGACGATTACTACGGTTGATTATTCAGTTAATAAGAGTATAGTGATTATAAATTTGTGACTGGTGTCGTTTACAGTTCTTATAAATGAAAGAGGAGATTTTGAACTACTTTGTCACATTGCTTTAACCAACCTGTTTCTAGTGCTTAGTAATAATGAAAGCAGATGTGTCTCATATTATATTTGAATTATACTAGGAAATAAGCCTTTTTTATTCATGAGACTAACTATTCTTTCTGACATTTTCTTACAAAAATATTTATGAACTACGATGATATAGTAATGATCCTTTAAAATTAATAAGAGAAATAACAAGGCAATTTATGTAAGTCTGAATATTCTTACTAATTATAGGGTTTTTTTAAAGATTTTTATTCATTTATGGGGTGGGGGAGAGAGCATGAGCAGGGGGGAGGGGCAGAGGGAAAGGAAGAAGGAGACTCCCTGCTGAGTAGGGAATCTGATGCACACACCGCCCCCCCCCCCCCCCCCCGCCCCCCCCCCCCCCCCCCCCCCCCCCCCCCCCCCCGCAATCCCAGGACCCTGGGATCATGACCTGAGCTGAAGGCAGATGCTTAACCAACTGAACCAACCAGGTGCCGCCCCACTAATTATAGATTTATATAACAGAAAAAATACAGAAATTGGGATTATTTTAGTAAAAATTTATTGAGTTAATACTAAATCAGAAAGATCAGTGTAGTGTACACAGAGTAACATAAAAGTGGTGTTTGTATTACCATCTTACTTTGATAGATATGGGGAGGTTCTTGGAATAATTTCAGATATTAAAGGAAATTTTTAGTTAACAAGGTGAAAGCTACTTATTTTTTTAACCTCATTAGTTCTTTAAATATTATTCATAGTATTTTTGTTTACCTTCTCTATTTTTCTTTCTTCACAATCTAATAATTAAATGTTGAAGGTACTGAAAGTTAGAATCAAGGGTTACATATAGGCAAGTTCAGAATTTTTAGTTGGTCCTGCCTAGGTATCATATGGCTTTAACTTTACAATAAAGTTTGTTTTCTTAATAGTTAATAACAGAAAAAAAATTATAGGTAATAGGACATAGAATATGAAGCCAAGATATGCCCATTACAATAGTTACATCTTTTACATGTTAAGTAATAATAAGGAAATGGACAAATACATATAGCAATATTTTGTTAATATTCATAGAGGTGGCACGTTGATACAAAGATTTGGTGAAAGTTTGGATTGCCAGTAAAAACACATGCCTAATTACTCCCTAACTGTTTATACTGTAAATTTTTATCTCTCCGATATGATAAAAAAAATCATTATTATTATTTTTGTTTTTCCTGAAGTATCTAATCTAATGCTGTGCACAAAATAGTAGTTTAAGAAGTTAAAAAAAATAAAATCTTAGTTGATCACAGATCTATAGGTACCATTCAAGAGAGGAACACAATTTAAAATCAGAATAACTGGTAAAATTATCTAGTCTTGTTCACAAGTCTATAGTTATCAGAGGATAACAACATTTTAAGAGCTCAGTTTTACCCGTGGGGTTCTCTTAAACATTCCAATAAAGGATTGCTTATGACATATGTCATTTTAAATAATAGTTCCTTGAATGTCTAACTTTAAGAAAACCATCTAGAGTAAAATATTTTATTATTACATAAAGAAAATTATATAGATAGAAAACATAATAATGTATTCATTCTTTTTTTTTTTTTTAAGATTTTATTTGACAGAGAGAGACACAGCGAGAGGGGGAACACAAGCAGGGGGAGTGGGAGAGGGAGAAGCAGGCTTCCCGCTGAGCAGGGAGCCCGATGGAGGGGGCTGGATCCCAGGACCTAGGGACCATGACCTGAGCCGAGGGCAGACGCTTAACGACTGAGCCACCCAGGCGCCCCAAATGTGTTCATTCTTTAATGATATTTTTATCACCAATTGGTTTAACTGCCATTTTCATTTTAACTCATTCATTCATTCATTCATTCAACTACAATTTTCTAAGCTCCAACTATATACCTGGGTCTATAGTGGTAGACAAGACAGACAAGAGTCCTGTCCTCAAAGATCTTACATCCTGGGAGGAAGCAGACCATAAACAACTGTAAAATAAATAAGATAAAGGAATGGAGTTCCAGAGGTGGGGTATAAAAAAAGGCAAAATTAGGTGTTCTGGGAAGGCCTCTTTGACAAGTTAACATTTGATCTATAACTAAACAACAAATAAGAACCACTCAAATATTTGGTGGAAGAACAGCAATGGTAAAGACCCTCTGTTTAGGATAATAAAAAAACAAAAATGACCGGAATATAGTACTCTTTTAAGAGACAAATTGTATGAGGTAAAGTTGGAGTGACAGGTGGAGGTCAGAGCATGTGGGACTGCTTTGTCATGGTGAGGAATTTGGACTTTATTACAATTGCAAGGAGAAGCCAATGGATAGTGTTAAGATGTAACCTGGTTTACTTTCTGAAAAGATCACTCTGGCTGCTCTGTGGAGAACACATAGGGAGTGCTGAGGAAAACAAGAATGAAAACAAGGAAAGGGAGGTTCAATTATTATGCTTTATGTTATTACTTTATACACACACACACACACACACACACACACATTTTTCTCTTTTTTTTTTGTTTGTTTAATATTTTGGCATGGTTGCCTTGACATTCCTTTCCTCTTTTTTTTTTTTTAGATTTTATTTATTTATTTGAGAAAGAGAGAATGAGAGACAGAGAGCATGAGAGGGAAGAGGGTCAGAGGCAGAAGCAGACCCCTTGCTGAGCAGGGAGCCTGATGCGGGACTCGATCCCGGGACTCCAGGATCTTGACCTGAGCCAAAGGCAGTCGCTTAACCAACTGAGCCACCCAGGCGCCCTTGACATTCCTTTTCTAATTACTTAATGCTTGATGTGGGCAGCCCAATCAGGAATGTGTATTGCCTCAATATAGGTGCTTTCGTTTTTAGTTCCTTCTCACTTTATCTGATACCTAATTTTTATTTTTTGAAGTACTTCAGATAGAAGGCTGAATACTGTGTAGGTTACTCATGTTTCTTTTTTCTGAGGATGAATGAGCTAGGAGAGGGAGAGCTGTACTTGGTTTCTCATATCCCTTTCCAAGTTTTATTGGAACTGATGTACCTGGTTTGCTTTATCTAGTCAAAGGTAAATCTTTTTTCCCATGAAAGGTGCTCTTGGTCTTTTGTGGCTTCTTAGAAGGTTTAATTTTAATTATCTTCATTTATCCTGTGGCTGCTATCTTTCACTCAAACCAGATCTTGCCCACCTCTCTTCAGCAGCTTTTCCTACTCTCCTCCTAGGCAATTGGAAATATGAAAAACCAATGGAAGAGGTCATGCCTTTGGGGCTTTGGGCACCTTTTAATTTTAATTTTAATTAAATCTGGGCATTTACTCTCTTTGATGATCTTACTCTTACTCTTGGGTTCTCCCCTTCTACTAAATTCTAGTATATCTGGAGATATGCTCTGGGTTATTGTCATTATTGTGCCTTTCTTTAGCTTTTCTCCCCATCAGGAAAAATCAGAATGGCATGCCCTGGCTTTTTTTTAGTCCTCTGGAAAGAAGTATACTTGGTAGAAAGGAACTTGTCTCTTGAGGGATTTTCTAGGTATTTTTCCTGAGTTGTTCCTTCAGTTTCCATTGCTCCATATTGGAGGAAATTAGGTTGAGCTTTTAATTAATCCCCTTTCCTACCTCTCCCACTGCCATACTGCTTTTAGAAGGGAACAGAGATAACAGCCACTCCAGTTCTCAGAATCTGTTGCATTTCTTTCTCTGCTTGTCATTTTTCAGAGATTATGGTTATAAATCCACACATAGACTCTCTGTTATGTTAGGTGTAGAGGCTGTCAGTGGGCCTGGATAATTAACAGGTTTGGAAGAAAAGACAGTAAGAAAAATGTTAAGGCAAAACTTCCATGAAATTTAGGAGAGTCACAAGAAGTGATTGCTAGAAGTAGCTTTAGAGGTAATCTATGTTAGTAGTTCCCAACCTGGCTATGCATCTTGCTAGGCCCACTCTACACAGCAAACACATGCAGAGTGATAAGGAACTATAAGCACTGGGTGGCGCTACGCTTTGTTCCAGAAACTTCACACATGCACTCATACAGATATATACCCAGTTAATCATCACTACAAAATGAAATAGGAACTGGTATCATCTCTATTTTATGGATGAAAAATTTGAATCACAGACAGGTGAAATAACTTGCCTAAGGTCATACAGCTGGAAAGCACTGAAACCAGAATTCAAATCCAGGTAACTGGGTTACAGTGTTCAGATTACTTTTTTTTTTTTATGTCCAGGTTCCTAAGCAATATACTTTTGTCTCTCTATATTAGAAATCTATAATGATAGTTTAAGCCAGAGCTGAGGCCAAAATACTGAAATACAGGCCTCTCCAACTTCCAGACCGAACTGTTATTTTTATTAATTCTCATTTATTAAATGTTTATCTCAGTTGATAATCTTATAATCCAAGGAGGTAAGTATCATTATCTCAATTTAAAAGAAGAAATAACCTTTAACTAATGAGAATTTAAATAAAAATCTGAAACAAAAAAACAGAAGGAGAGGAGGGAAGGAAGAAGGAAGGAAGAAAGGAAAGAAGGAAGGAAGAAAGGAAGAAAGAAGCAATTGAGCCTCAAGAGGTAAAGCAAGTTGGTTCAGAGTCAGTATGGGAATTCTGAGTCTCTCACACTCCAATGCCCTGGATATCATGGCCATACTTCTATTCAACTGGTTTTATTTAATACACAATGCATTCCTTTGTAATATATATTTTAACCTTTAATTGCTTTCTATTACATTCCAAATAAGCTCATTTTGACTTATTTCAGTAATTTCCTTATTCTGAATTATCTGTTAAAAGTCTATTTTAAGGAAAGTACTTAAGCCCAATTTTACAAATAGAACAGTAAAGAATAATTCTGAAGGCAGAAGTCCATGGTTGGACTGACTGGTATTTCAGTTAGGACACACAGGACTTGTTTAGGCATGCTGTAATATTAAACTTTTATCCAAGCAAATACCATTCACTACATTAAAAAAAGATAATTAAAATCTCAGCCAAGAAAATTAACACATAGATTGGAATCCTTCCTACATTCTTTTATGTTCTAACAGTTATTACTTTTAATATTTGGCTTGCTTGTGAAAGCCAGTGAGCCATGACAAACCTATACTATGAAAAATTTATATTTAGAAAAACCAATGCTTTAGGAAAAAATACTAATATTTTTTCTAGAAACATGCACTTACTTCTGCTTTTTTACGAGCTTCCATGGCTTTCATAAGCATCATATGTTGTCTCCTTCTCTCTCGTTCCTATTAGGCCAGATAAAATTAGGAAAATAACTATAATTATAGTTCGATTTTGAAATGGAAAAACAAAACAAAACAAAACAAAACTCAGTATAGCATGTTTAGCATTTATAGACAAGTCACAGTAAATACTAAATATAAGACAAAAATGGCCAGTCTGTGCATGTTTTAGTTCAGGTTTAGAAAGCAAATACAAGAACAATCAAAAGCAAAAAGGTAAAGCAATGAACATGGAGACAGTGTAAACAGAAGCATACAAGATTTACTTATGGTCAGTTGTGATGCTCCTTCAAAAGCTGGCAGAACAAAAAGCATAATGGTTGGCTGGAACAGGTCAGTTACCTTACATCTGCTATTAGAAAAACCACAAATATGTACTATAGGCCAATTAAGCTAAAGGTTGTATTGTTCTTGAATTTTTAGATCAGGTAGAAATTGATTTATAATCACTTCCACTTCACGGTTTTAGAATTAAGTTATTTTTATTTCAAGCACACTATTGTTTTGTAAATTCAATAGGCCACCAACAAATTAGAAATATATATATTTTTTAGAGCTTTTATACCAATTTAGTTAAACTAGTCGTGGTTCACAAACCAACACCAATGAAATGGGATATTCCTATTTACTGATGTCTGCCACTTGATGCGCTATTTAAGACCATAAAAGCTGCACCATGGGCTAATAAATGGAATCTAAAAGGCACAGTATGAAAATAAGGTAGGCACTAGTTTTGACCATCTCATTTTATTTTAAAATTAAAAAATCACAGTTATATCTAATGAGTTCATTTTGTTTAAACGTATTTGGTCCCCCCAAAGGGATATTTCTAAAATTATTTCCAAAATTTTGTCTATAAAACCAGAATATATTTCATATTCTCTCATCAACCTAACTCAAAATTCCCATTGTATTCAATGGCAGTTTTGCACCTAGAATGATGGGAGAATATGGGTCAATATCGTATCTAATTGTACAGTGATCCAACTTTCATCGTGACATCAGTAATGTAAAGTTTTAGACGGCAGCCTTATATAAGGCTTGCAAAATTCAATTAGCAATCTTGGAGCTGTATCATACTTCTTTACGGACAGACAAGCAGATGTATGCAATGCACTGTGCTGTAAAGCCATGCAGCAGTATGTAATATGACAGCAGCCAGTGCTACGCTGTATGCATTGCTATGACAACCATATCACAACCAAATCACAATGCGGTGTTAGATGTACAAAAATAAACATACCCATACCATATCTAGTCTATGCCTCTCCAACTCCTGGTAGAAAGAGTTGGCACAACATTATGAAACAGAAATCACAGAGTCATGAAACCAATTTTTAACCCCCCAAAAGACACCAATACCAAAGCAAGGCAATAAACCATAAGATGAAGGAAAAACTTAAGCAGGAATTACTTTGGAAACTTTTAAGAAAACATTTTGAAGATTTTCCCCCAAATAGATTTAAGAAAAATTATAAAATGTACATTTCAACAATTGTATAACTATATGTATACAGACCTGATGCTTCAGAAGAACAGCTTGTTGTCTTCTCATTTCTTTTTCCTTAAAAATAAGAAACTCTTAATATATAATTCTTAGAGAAGATTTAGAACATAGTACAAGTATTAAAAGTTCCTTTTCTGAGACTCTATAATCTTCCATTAGGTCGAGCCACATGGAATTGCAAATATTTGATCATTTTTTACTTACATAGTGGCAATTTCATATGCTCCTACTTAATACAGAAAGATTAGACGATAGAAGCAAGGATCTTATTCAGTAGCCATTTAAACTTAAAATTCAATAACCTAATAGCATATTTCAATGGCACATTCACTGAACTGACTAGCTAAATGGTCAGAGCATATCAGATACAATTGATACATGTATCTTTAAAATTATTTTAATACATTATATAGAACCCTCAAATCCAGCTGATTAGAACTCTCTCCACTCTGAACATAAATTCCCAAATATACTATATTGTACCTTAACAGCATCCATACATTTCTGTGCACTATCTATGAATGAAAGTAACAACAGGCTGAGATCAGCGTAAGATTTTCACGCTCAGCTATAATTCAAGGGCACTACCCCAAGGGGGTAGGGCTTAATGCAAGCAATTCTACAAATGTCATCAATTTAAATATTCTTATAAAGATAAAAATCTAGACGATATTAAGGGAAGCGATGAAAAGGGGTAGAAATCTAAAGAAAAAAGTAAGAGAGTCACTGTAGAAAAGGTAACTAACAGTTCCCTGGCTTTACAGGATATAATTGTGTCTGTTTCCGAAACCAGTAGGATCACTCAGCCGTCCTCTTTCAGTAATTAATTATGAGAAAAAGTGGAAGGTGAGGGGTAGAATGTGTGTGTGTGGTTGGGGGGTCCAACTCTAATGCTTCATGACAGAAAATCAAAACCAAAACATTACAATAATTAACAATGGCTAATTTTATTACTGGCAAATTAACAGTTTGCTCAAGTTAGGTTTTTGTTTCTGTAGGCTCTTCACTGTTTAATAATTAAAACAGTTGCTGGACATTAACCAAGATAAAGTTATAATCTAAGTAGAGAATCAGATTTGGGACACAATTTGAAACATAAACATCAACAACACAAAATAGCTTTGGGAAGATCATTCTGATTCAGCAAAACTGTATACAGGTATTATGCAATAGTTTGCATTTCTGATTTGATGTTTGCTACTTAAAGAGCTCAAATCATCACATAAAACCCATATAATGAAATTTAAAAAAAACATATACATATGATATACATACAATAAAAGCACACATTATACACATGTATCTGTGCTAAACATTTTTTTAAGATAATCATTTTGAGGAGAGCTATTTTTTTTCATATAACTGATACTGGTGTAACATCACACCAGTGATGTTTTATTTTTCAAAAATAAAAACTGTGTGATGTTCTCATCTAAACTAACCTTTATTCGTTTCTCGGCCTCCAATAATTTGGCATTTGCTGCTTCTTCCTTCTTTTTCTTTTTAGCCTGTGCATGCAAAACAGGTCTCAAAGTCATGCAACAGCACCACTACAACTTGAAAATAATCTCAGACTTGAAAATGGAGCTACATGTCTCACAAAGTACAAAACAATATGTAACATATACGTAGACAATTAGAGATTTCCCTCCAGTTAACATTATATTTAACATACGAATTTCATTTTTAATGTATAGATTAGCATGAAGATACACAAAAGTTCTTAAGTGCATAAGAGTATGTCAGCTTTTACGCTTCAATCTCTGTTAAAAGTCTGAAATAACTGAGTGTTATTGTCATTTTAACTCAAAACTTAATTACAAAAAAACTGATTTTGTGGAATGTCTTATCTTTTTTTCTGATTTTTAAAAGTAAAACACAATCATTGTAGAAAATTTAGAAAATGGGGTGGATTTTAACCGATAAAAGTTATTTAATGAATAAATCATTAACACATTAAAAATGCACGTGTCCACTTTATTTGAAATTTCTTTTTTAACACTTGAAATTTGAGATAAAGAAATCCATTACTCAGATGATTTAAATGAAACATTAAATCTCATTTTCTCTAGCTGTACAATGTGGTTAATTAAAGGCTTTTTTTTAAGTAAACATATTTCATGAAGTACGCTTTGAATATCAAGATCATGCTATCAAATTTGAGCTTCACAATCTTAAAGTCTTTATCTAGTAGTTTTATAACCATCCAGTAGTTATTGTCAGTTTACTTTAAGATAGGCATATTTTCTATTTGGTGGGTTTTAAAATTAATTTGAAGTGGATAAGGAAATATGTTCATATTTCTGCACAGAAAAAAAACTGTAACAGAAAACCTCAGCTATCTGGAGTCCTCAGGAAATTGTTTTATATGGCAATGGTTTCCTGAATAGCTGAGAGGTTATAATAATTTTAAACATTAAAAGTTATTTTCATAGTTTTGGATGAAAATAATTTTGAGACATATGCCTGTTCAGACATAGCACACTTAACACAATTTGGCTTTTTCTTGATGACTCAGGGCCATTGTTCTGATCAGTTATTGTACTACACAGTTCGATAGAGTAATGTATTTTGGCCATTAAGGTGTTGAAAATTGTTTGCTATTCAAATATAAAATTACACACTCTTGCTAGGCTTTTGAATTCCTATATATGCGGGCTGGAGTTTTTCTGCATTTTCCCTTGCTGTCTTTTGGCTATTACTTTTGCTATCGCCAATATATGTCCTCTAGCCCTATTCCAGTAGCTTCTGGGGAAGAGGGATATATTAGAAACCAGAAAACCAAGCTAGTTAAACTGTTTCTACATTGAAAATTTACTTTACTTTTGTAATGTTTTATGTCTAAATTGAAAGTAAATATCTGACTATAAGTCCTAATGAGTTTTCTAGAAGTAAAGAACAGGAGTTTTCGCACAGGAACTTTCTGACAACTATACTGGCTGCTCAGAGGTTTCCTCTTTTTCTGTTTTGTCTGATTTTCTGCATTTTTACTGTTAGGATTAGATTAGCTTGCTAAGTAAGGTTCAGATAAGGTCTTATTCTATGCGTTACATTTAAAGAGAATTTCTGATGAACATATTAATTTGTATGAGTGAGAGATCATGTGGGTAAAATTTTTATTTTTGTAGACTTTAAGATATATGACGAATTACTTTAATTATATCAAATTTAAGAGTTCTACCTCTAGAATTTGCTGGGCTCGAAGTTCTTTTTCCATTCTGATTTGTTGAATTCTCTTAATTTTTTCCTGTAGAAAAAATAATGATAATTTAAGACAATAAACTAAATATATAGGTGAAAAGTATTTAAGTGGAATCAAATGATATAAGTACACATTTACCAAAGGTTGCCCATGCTGGATATAAAACTTAATGATTTAGCTTAACATCATATATACATTCATGTCTTAAATTAATGTGATTTCATAAAATTTCTCAAAACAATTTGTGAAGTACAAATGCTAAATAAGTATATAGAAACCAGGTCAACCAAGGTAATTAAACTCATTTAGCCTGTATGCAAGTACAAGTAATATTTAATTTGAGATAAATCTAGGTCAGAATAATAGGAAAAAATAGTACCTCAGGAGTCAGAAAACCTAAGGCTCATCCTGAGTTACTGTCATTCATTGCATGATCTTGAACAAATAACTACTCTTGTATAAAATAGGTGCTTGCCCTTTACTCACTGTTATGATGAAATTAAAATGCTTAAAAAGTAGAGAGTACCATGCAATTGTAATAATTATTAACAATTTCCATACCATAATTTATTTCACATGGTGAATAACATGATAACATGACATTACTTTTAATTACTACAATAAGCCAAATTCAGAAGTAATCTAATATTATTTAAAAATGGATTAATTATTGGGGCGCCTGGGTGGCTCAGTTGGTTAAGCATCTGACTTCAGCTCAGGGCATGATCTCAAGGTCCTGGAATGGAGCCCCAAGTGGGGCTCCCTTCTCAGCGGGGAGCCTGCTTCTGCTTCTCCTTCTCCCTCTCCCCTCTGCTCGCACTCTCTCTCTCTCTCTCAAATAAATAAATAAATTAAATAAAAATGGATTGATTACAATTTAACATTCTAGGGAATGATTCACATGACATACTAGGTATTCACATTGCCTAAATTTAACATAATAGTTATTGTTTCAGAATTTAATGATCATGTAAAGTTTGATAAGAACTTTACATGTGATTTTTAAAATGCAGTATGCTATAAGTACACTGTTAACAATTTCATGTTTATAAATCCCTTTGAAATTCCCAAATTGGCACTGATGAGAATACATAGTTTAAAAAACAAACAAACAAAAAACTACACAAATTGTTCCACTTGCAAATTGCACTTGTCCTAGGATTTCTAGAACCAACACATTTTATACTACTTTCTATTACAATACCTACTCCAATCTCCAGATGCTAGTGTACCTTTTGAAGCTATGCTTTAATGTTTTAAAACTTATTCCTTTTTTCCCCCACACTAATGTTACTGATTCCCTGCAGGGCTCTACTGCAAGAAAATGAGATTTCTGAAATTACTGTTCTGATTTTAGAAGACTGATACCATTCTATAACTTTGCTTTTGGTGATCCTACTTGGTATTGAATATTAATTATAGCTTGCCAAACATAAAAACCCAAGGGTATCTTTTATTTCATTTCAAAATCTTAGAGAAGGCTGTACGTGATCCACATTTGATATATTTATTTAGATTAGAACTTGAGACCTACGTAAAGCACATTTGTGATTTAATTTTTCTGCTTTTGTTAACCATAAGGTTATAAGGTGGTATGTTCTCAAGTCAGCAAAAGTCATTCATTCTTCTCTTAAGCACAGAGACAGGTATGGAATCTTGGACTTAAGTACACTCAGTCAGAACTTTATCTTAGCTGTCCAAGTGATTCATATATATTTACATATATTTGGTAGTGCTGTGATTGATATTAGCAGAGATAAATCTTTTTTATAAATTATAATATTGGGTCACCTTATAATATTGAGTACCCAAGCACTGAACTGGGCACTTTACATAAAATATCTTATTGATCCTTTAAAAAAACAACATGGGAGTTGAAGTTATCTTTTTTTTTTTTAACCTAAAAGAAAACTGAAGTTCCTAGAGGGTACATATTTTGCTTAAAGTCAAATACTAAATACAGAGAAGACCTGGTTAGATTCCAATGCTTTTGCTCCTTTTGCTTCATAATAATGCTTCTGGAAGCCTCCAGAAAATTGCTTTGAGGACTATATGGTGACATTTTAGGCCTACTAGGTGGAAAAAATAATCCAGAGGATGAGAAGCACATGCTACTATTTTATCCCAGATCTAATGCTGACTTTAAAATAGGCATTGTATAACTCCCTGTGTGAGTAAACCTTGCTAGACTTTGATTCACTTTATTGGCAATAAGGAATAAGTCAAATGGTATTACGAGACTACCTTCAGACAAATATCAACGAATATCTAATATCAGTTCATTTGTATTAGTGTTGCTGGAATCTTGGGACCCCAATGCTTTTTTTGATGAGCAGCAAAAACTACGTAGGCTTAGGGTGTAGCCACCTCAAGAGTTTAGGATCACAAAGCCGACCTTTGAGTGCTGATGGGATTTGATGGGTCTCTAGCCATTAGGAAATAGGCTAAGCCATAAAAAAATAGTATTTCACTTAAAATGAATATAAACTATTTTTACATATATATGTAATATGTAGTAAATATAATATTTTAATAAATGTATTTATGAGACTACATATTTTTAAGTCAATCTTATCGTGTCTTTAGCAGTCACAATCAACAAACTAAGGAAAGAATTCAAGTTTAAAATTGACTACATTAAATTACAGTAAAGGAGTACACCATATAGTTTGGTGTTTTTATATCTTTTAAAAAGTGAGCATTTGTTTTGTGCTAGGCATTGTGATAGACATTTTACATTCACGATCTCATTAAGTCATTAGCTAATGCAGTTATTTTCTTTTACCATGGAGGAAACAGAGACACAGAGGTTAAATAACTCATCTAAGATCACAAAATATTAAGCAGCAGAGAACATATTCAACTCTCAGCTCCTTGACTACAGACGAAGTTCTGGCTCCCCATTCCCCATCAACTCTCCCTAATCCCACTGCCTTAGCCAATACTGGAAGGAACCTTGAAAATAGCCACATCACATCCAGCCCAACCCATTTATTTAGCAGCTATTTATATAGTAACACAATTTACTTTATTTCATACTCAGAAATAACTACTTGCTGTTAAAAAATTTAAACAAATCGTAGTTTCCCCCATTTCCTTTCTGCTTTAATGGTTATGTGACTATGTGGAGATGGCAGAGTAGTTCACACACTCCCATCTTAAATTAAGTCGAATATCTTGTCATGTAATGCTTTATCTATAAAAATTTAAAAATCACTTCATTTACCTATCCTTAATTTTGAAAACTACATAGGGGAGAGATATTGTAGACTTAAGATAGAATGAATGCTGGACATGCTGAAGTAGTGCTTTCTTGTTTTTTTTTGTAGTAGTAATTTTTAAGCATTCAGAAGCAGTGGGAACAAACCCTATTCTATATAACTTGAGTTTAACTTTTTACTCATATTTTATGTTTCATTACAACAAGCTTTTCCTACTAAAATATGAACATTCAAACAATAGCCTTCATTTACTGATACACTACTTTAAAAAGTTTGAAAGCCGTTCAAGATGTCCACTTATATTCAAACTCTATCAAGATATTAAAAATACTTAGATTTACATTTTGGTAATCTCTAAAAACTTGGAAGTAGAAGACTTGGTTCAAAAATGAGGTGAATTTTAGGGGAATCTGGCTGGCTTAGTTGGTTAAATATCTGCCTTCAGCTGAGGTCATGATCCTAGGGTCCTGGGCCCTGGGATCGAGTCCTGCTTTGGGATCCCTGCAGGGAACCTGCTTCTCCCTCACCCTCTGCCTGCACGTTCTTTCTCTCTCTCTCTCAAAGCAATAAATAAAATCTTAAAAAGATGAGGTGAATTTTAACTAATGCAAGAGGACAGCTTTCTAAGATACATAACATTAATGTGAAATACTGTTATTTCAGAAATCAAAATGAAAATAATGTACATATATACATATACCAATAGAGCCCCAATATAACACTTGTGTTTTAAAAATCAGTTCCAATGCATAAACGTACCTGTTGTTTCATAATCTTTATTTGTTCTTTTTGCTTTCTCTTCTCCTCAGCAGCCATTATTGCTATGGTGAAAAACCAAAGCACAGATATCATCAGCAAGGGAATGAAGAGGAGAAGCTTCTTATGAATTCCCCAATACTTACTCTTCATGTTTATGTTTTCATTTAAATCACCCACCTTGTTGTTTTTTGGCTTCTTTGGCAACTCGAGCCTGTTCCTGCTTTTGAAGTTTTCTCAAAAGCTTTATTTGTGCTGCTTGTCTGGCTATTTCTGAAACACACAAAATTTCAAGGAATATTATTAACAACTTTACATAACTGCTAACCTAAGAACAATAACTGTGTGAAACTGGTATCATCATGAAAGACCTAATTTTTAAGAAAATTGCCTAAGGTTAGATACCAACTGGGAGAATGGCGTGGCAGAAAATTTTCTGTCCCTTTCCCATAGAAACTGCCAAATTATTTCACCAAATATGACCCCATATACAGGACTACACAAAAATGATACTTCTTTCAATCCTCTTCATAGAAGTCAATCTAAGTATATTTTTTCACATTTCACGTAATCCCCACTTTGTAGGAAAATAGGTGCTAATATGCAAAAATAGTGATTTAGCTTCAGTCTTAAGAATAACAGAATATTTAAAAAGGAAAAAGAACCCCAAATTGAACAAATATAAAGCCTCTAAAACTCAGTATCTCAATCAGCTATATAAGTGGTAAAGTTTTTGAATCCAGTGACATTTTCATTTATAAAGGAGAGGATCTAAATCTCCTAAATAAAAAGAGTACAGAATGTCATTGAGTTTCAAAGACAACCTAGTCCTCCTAAGTTTTAAGGACAAATGTATGAAACCGGGATAGACTGACATAATTAAAATGGTCCCAACTTTCATTCTTCCCTCTCTCCATGTAATTTGCAATGTGATTTTGCAGTTCCTCTCATCAAGAGGTAAAATATATTTTCTTGTCCCTTGATGCTGAGTTCAGCCATGTGATCTTTCTTGGCCAACAGGATGTTAGCAGTTGTGATGCACATAGAAGTTTGACAATATACCTGTACTCTTTCTATTTTTACTCTTGTGCCTTGCCCTTTACTATAAGGACATGTTTGGGCTAGGCTGCTGAAGGTTGGGACACGTGGAGTCAGTTGACTTCACATATGTGAACAAGCCCAGCCAAGATCAGCAGAGCTGCCTAATTTCCCTCCAGCTGCTTCCATCTGTGCCACAATTAATACCTAGTGTTGTACATCACTGAAGTTTTGGGGTTGGCTGTTTCCCAGAATTACTGTGGCAGTAGATAACTGATATAGAAAGCATTTAATGTCATACTTTCTTCTGCTGGCAAACTTGGTCAGAATACTTTTAACTATAAAAGTGGTGTATCATAGTATCACTCATAAAATACTGCCTTATGTTAGACATTATTTTAAACTTCGTAGCAGATGAGTTTTAAGAAATCTATATATTATATTCAGTAATGAATATGATTGGCTAACACCTGAATTACTTGAGCTTTACTAATAATTTCTGCCATTTATTAAACTTCTGTATTAAATTTACATGAACTTGTTTCATCTTCATAACAATCTTATGAGCTAGGCAACATTATGCCCAGTTTATAGATAAATAACTAAGGCTCACAAAGGTTAAATAGCAAAGCCAAGATATAAACCCAGGTCCTTCTGACTTCACAGTCTATATGCTACTAGTTCTAAGAACTTTTAAGAAAAGTTGAATGCCTTGAGATTTTACATAAGAACCTAACCCTATGTCCTTGAAACAGCTGAGGTGACCTTCGTTACTATGGCTTATTTTCTACCAACAAGTCTTTAAAAAAGGAGATGGGATGTAAAGGGTCTAATTTTGTCTAGTAAACTGGAATTGTTAATGAAAGATGAAATGGAAGATGCTGCTAAAATATATTTCTAATCCTCCAATAATTTTCAACACTAGGTTATAAGCATCATCAAAAATTCCTAAGCCACATAAAAAGGATCTTCTGTTCACTAAATACCCTGGGAAATAAAAATCTATAAACAAGTTTGCAGAATCAGCAAACTCCAATAATAATACACCTGAAGGATACTGTTCTCACCTATGATAGTACCAGATGACTATTTTTCTAACACTAAAGAACTGAAAGCTTTCACTGAACTCTACTATAAAGATCTAAGTCTACCTTAAAATACAAAGATGTGTCAAGTGGTTAAAAAAAAATGTGTCCTAGAAAATGTGGCATAGGTGTGATCTTTTGTTTCAAGCTAAACTGATGGTCTCAAACAGAAATCTGGCTTATAATAAAGAAATGCTATATTTAGGTGTGTATTTGTGTAAGAAAGTATTGGCCAACTTCAAGACCCACACAAGTACACAGTAATTTTTATTTTTAAACCCTTAGGACAGAAAACCATTAAAAAGTTCAACCCAGGGCGCCTGGGTGGCTCAGTCGTTAAGCGTCTGCCTTCGGCTCAGGTCATGATCCCGGGGTCCCGGGATCGAGTCCCACATCGGGCTCCCTGCTCGGCGGGAAGCCTGCTTTCTCCCTCTCCCACTCCCCCTGCTTGTGTTCCTGCTCTCGCTATCTCTCTCTCTGTCAAATAAATAAAAAAAAAAAAAAAAAAAAAAAAAAAAAAGTTCAACCCATATCTTTTTACTTTAGGAAGGATAAAATTCTTAATAATCATTAAAAATTCACATAGCTTAAACTTCACATTATGAGTAGTTGGAAAATGTTTTTAAAAGTTAGAAACACTATGGAGGAAGGAGAATGAGAAGACCTAGAAAATTCACTCACGCTCTGAGAAATAAACTGCTCCCAACAGCTTCTCATTAATTTAGATTATGGCTGCTGAATACATTATCTATTATAACTAACTTTTGAAATATCAATTTTGAAAATATCTTTTATGGATTAAGAAATTACCTATTTAAATTTTAAAGATAAAAGTTTATTTTTGAAATAGTTTACACACACAATCGATTAGGGATATTTTAGATATACCACACTTCTTTGATACTAAGGTGCATTTTTAAATATAGTCTAAAATCAGAATGTGTCTGACAATTGGCAGCACTTCTCTTTCTTTGTGTACATCTTAAAATAATGGTGCATTGCAATGACTATAGCATCTCAGGTTCTATGATATATGAAATGGAGAGGTACTATCTGATATCTTAGAAAATTTAAGGTATTAATGGTATTGGCAAGTTTATTTATTAGGTTAAAATCTTTTTCATATTGAAACCCTCTCAGATTCTTACATTTATTCTCTTGAGAAATTAGAGAGCTCTCGTTTCATAATGCTTGGATGTACAAAGTTTGCATTTATTTTACTGTTCTGAACTTTTCTTCAAATTAAGTCTAGTTTTTCAGTCTAGTTGAGGCCTAGTAGAATAATAATATATAACAGAAACTGCTAGAATCCCCTCAGATAACCCCTTCAAACTGTTAATGTAGAAGCCTTTGAGAAGTAAAAGTGGTGATAAAATGATTCATTCCTTTCTTCCCAAGAAAAAACATAAATATTTTACCATATATGCTTCTAAATATTAATAATAATTATTTATTTACTGTTAAATATTTAACATTTATATACTTGTTGAGAAAAAACATATATACATTATCAGGTCAAAGGTAACAGAACTTGCAAAAATGCAACATAACACAACAAGGGAGACCTATGTAACGGAATACAAACCAAATTGAAATCTAGAGGGAGAAAAACCTTTGGGTAAAAGTTAAGTAATTAGCTTCTATATTGTTAAAAATAAAATTTAATTAATTTTGCAAATATAAAGTTACCATTTTAGATACTAAGTATTAATAGCATTTGTATTATATATGCATGATATGCATGAAGAGCCCATGCTTTGGGTATCAGTTAATTTTAAGCTTTCTTATTTTAGGCAAACAATGTATACTCATCACTATTATACATTCATCGGAAGAGTCAGTGGATTATTGACAATATTAATTTTAAAACTCATCATTTATGGCTATATCTGTTAATAACTTTTTTTCAGCCTTCACTAGTAACTATTCAGGGGAGATGAAAGTCTTAACAGAAACCAAATAAAATAACATAAAAATTTCACAAATGGGCTGCCTGGCTGGCTCAGTTGGAAGGGCATGCAACTCTTGATCTTGGGGTTGTGAGTTTGAGCCCCATGTTGGGTGAGAGATCACTTAAATTAATAAATAAATAAGCTAAAAAAAATTTCACTAACATACTATGGCAGAGAAAAACTTATATGACATTAAGTTATATGCCAGGCAGTTAATTTACATGCTATTAGTGGAAGTATGAATTAGTACAACTTTTTTGGAGATAATGTTTGCCTGCTATCTACCAAAATTGAAAATGCACATACACTTTGATTCAAAGATTCTACCTCTACAATTTTATACTATGGATAGCCATACCCATAGAAGGATATGAATAAATGTGTAATATCGGTTTACTGCAGGACTGTTTGTGATAGCAAAGATTGGGAAACAGCTCAAATAGTCATCACAAAAGACTGATTAAATGAAGTATGGCAGAGCCATACATGGTGCATCACTTACTATTCAGCTATTGAATGTGTTAGGTTGATTTTTAAGTGCAGATACAGAAAGATGTTCAAGATAAATTAAGTGGAAAAAAGCAAGCTGAATAGGATGTACAATATAAGTTCATTTATTTATTTTAGAAGTGAAAAAGGATATAGATATATAATACAACATATTATACATGTGTATGTATACATATATTGTATCATATGACTGTGTGTGTATATATAGGAGTATGTGTACACATTTCTGGATAGACTATTAATAATGATACCACTTATGAGTGTCTTTTATTTTAAAGTGAGTGAGAATGAGTGTCTCTTTATTGTGAAGCATTCTGTTCTATGAGTTTTTGTTGTGGGTGTCTGTTTTATAATAAAAACAAAGCAGCAATAAAGAAGTCAATATTATGATGGTATTTACAATAAACAGAAATAAGTCAAGCTTTTTCTCCAGAAAAAAACCATGAGAAGTAAAATCCTATTAGTCTTTTAAGTCAGTTTTTATTCTTAAACCTTTATTTTATATCGATGTTTATGTTTCCATACACGCTTGTGACTGTAAGACACCAATGCACAGCCTTAGAGGCTTCACATTTATAACTGGTAACTCCTAATAGAACGGCTTTATTTTCGTCAGCTTTCTCTGTGTCAGACACAGCATGGGAACTTCATGTTGATAATTTATGTGTAGTTTGGAGTTACAGCACATTTGAGGTTATTATGAGCACTTTGTGCTTGATAAGTAACACTTTCTAGTGATCTTAAGTACTTTTTGATTTAAATCTATTAGTTGGCCATTTTGAAAATATGTGTGATATATCCAGACTACAGAAGAACTCAAACTAAAAAGACTGGGGTTACTTACCAGTAATTGGAGTTCTCTAACTGAAAATTTACTCCACAGATCCACATATTTTGGAGTTATTCCCTTGTACCACCTCAAGGAATCGGGAGCTGTTAAAATGAGAATTTCCAGAATGTTGGCACAACCTTAAGGCATGTGCCAAGTGCTGGTTGATTCCCTTTCTGTGCAAGCCTTAAAAGCTTATCCCCCACCTTTGTAGTTCTAAACACATAGGGTATAATGTGTTTATGAGTATGGCTCTTGAAAGGAGCCTACCTAATCAAAGAACTCCAGTTACCAGTGGGATTTTATTTTCTCATTTTTATTCTAACAGAAATATCTACTTTTAGAAAGTGAGAGCAGTATCAATCATTCATAAGTCAAAAACATAAGAGATACATAGACTTTTTTAGTATGATTATTACAGTGTTGTATATATGATATTTCGTACCTTGAGCTTGCAATTTTCTTAGCAATTTGGCATCTGTGTTATCTAGAAACTCAGCGCTTCCCACATTTGGAGGTCGACCCTTCCGACGTCTCATCCTGGATTCCTCTCTCGCTCGTTGTCTATCTGGATTTGGTGGTCTTCCTCTACGGCCTTCCATTGCCCTGATACGGGGAATGACATCCTCTTCTTTCAAAAGACACCACTGCATTCCCTTTTAATTAACATTTTATAGAAATAATATATTAAAAACAAAATAAACACAAGTGATCAACAGATCAGAAAATTCTAGGTCAATTCAGATATTTTGAAATTTATAAAAGCTAGTACAAACCTTAGGAATTTTATTTTTTAAATTAAATTTATAATTGTTCATTGCCTTTGGCATATCTTTGGTATTCTTACTTTAATGACTTCAACTTTAAATACAGAGAGAGATCTATATCTATAAACATATTTATAAACATATGTATCTATAAACACAGATATATCAATCACCATTTCTGAACTGTAATGACCATAAAGTTGGCAGATATTTGAAAATATTAGTTGTGTGATGACAACCTATAGACTGTTTTCATGTGTTATCAGTTCAACCAATCATGAAGCTATCCAAATAACAGAAGGAAGTTTCTCTTTATAGAAATATAATAGCTAATAAATCAAGGAATAAGTTAGAATATCAACATTTGTGCAATACTTGATGAATCTATGGATCTAAGCATTGAACTTGAATGGATGGCAATCACCAGAAATAGAGACAACTTGACAGACATCAGCCTCCTGATGGAGGTTCACTCCATCACCTATAAATTAATCTTGCCCCCCAACCAAATAAATCAAGCCTATATTTGATTAAGTCTGGACCTATTTACTATGACTTTATAGGAAAAATAGGATAAAAAGTGTATGTTAAACTACACAGCAAAATCCAGTCTGTGGGAAATTCTACAAATTACCCAGTTTCTTCAACAAGTAAATTTTAAGAAGTTAAAAAAAAAGGAACTGTAAGAAGAATAAAGGAGCTTTAAAAGATGTATCAAATACATTTTATCTAGATATTGATTCAAATAAACTTCAGATAATTATGATAACTAAGGAACAATTGAAACTGTGAACAATGCCCAACATTTGATGATATCCAGAAATTATCATTTTAAAGTGTGATAATGGTACTCTTGTAGAAAACAAGAGTCCTTATCTTCTAGAGATACACATCGAAAATTTAAGGATGAAATAAGATGTGTTAGATTTGCTTTAGCAAATTATGGAAGAGTAGAAGTAGATGGAGGCATAAAACAATTGGCCATATGATAATTTCTAAAGCTGATGATGGGGTACGTGGTATATATTATATATTTGAGATTTCTCATTGTAAGTCCCCCAACAGACACACCTACACCAGCATAATGCTAGTGCATTATAGGAATAATCCTGCTCAGTGCATAGATACAATTTGAGTCTGGTTTTTATTATCCTCCACATGTCCAACAAAACAAATACACTTATTTATTGTCCTTAGTAATACGTTCAGATACAAGAAAGGCATCCTTTTAAAATAATCCGTCTAAAATAATTGTTTTATTATTTCTTCTTTTTTTATTATGTTATGTTAATCACCATACATTACATCATTAGTTTTTGATGTAGTGTTCCATGATTCATTATTTGCGTATAACACCCAGTGCTCCATGCAGTACGTGGCCTCTTTAATACCCATCACCAGGCTAACCCATCCCCCCACCCCCCTCCCCTCTAGAACCCTCAGTTTGTTTTTCAGAGTCCATAGTCTCTCATGGTTCATCTCCCCCTCCGATTTCCCCCCCTTCATTCTTCCTTTTTTAAAGAGGGAATTCCTTTAGTATGAAGGTTAAGGCTTTTAAAAATATGCTTTTTTCTCAAAAGAATCTTAACCTAGGAATTTAGCTTGAACAACTGTAAGCAATTCTGCAACCAAAAATAATAAAAAGTTCTTGAGTTACACTTTAGGCCATGATTCCTAACCTGGGGCCAGGAGTCTATGAATATTTCATTCAATGGGTACTAAAAATACAAATACTACTCTTGCTACCATAACGGATGATAGTTACTTCCTACATTTAGAGCACTGTGTTTGTTCCAGGCATTTTCAATACATTATATACTTTAATCTTCGTAACAACTCTAACCAATAAGGTGAGTTTTATTGTTCTTACATTTCAACTGAGGGAATTCAGACCCAATAAGGTTAAATAATTTCCTGAGGTACAGAGGCAACAAGGAACAGAACTGTATTTCAAAATTGGGACTAACTCTAAAACCTGTGGTCTTAACCACTACATATTGGTTGTTGATTGTTACCAAGATGTTTTTATGCTTGATAAGTGACTGATCACAATATTCAGCCATGAAAGCATGTCACAGCAAGACTGTGTGAAAAAACCTAATGCATATAGTCTATATTTATATGTTTAAAATAATATCTATACTAACTCTTTTCAGTAATTCTCATGTGAAAAATAATTTTAAAAGTTAATTCTGAACAAAGTAAAAATTTTTTCCTGAGATTTCAAAGGAATAGGAACAATACTTCTACTAACTGCATTTTTATGCCACAAGCCACTAAGAAGGAAGCCATCAAAACAATTTTATGTTCACCAGTATAGGAAGCTTTTGATTAGTTTAGGTTTTCATTTTTCTATTATGCTCTTAGGCACCAAGCAGCATGCATCACATAAATTGAAAAATATAAAAGTGACATTCGTGACACTTGGAGTAGGAGAG
The DNA here is from genome assembly GCF_004348235.1 of Phoca vitulina. Classification (NCBI taxonomy): domain Eukaryota; kingdom Metazoa; phylum Chordata; class Mammalia; order Carnivora; family Phocidae; genus Phoca; species Phoca vitulina. The sequence continues at coordinate 70,808,986 of NW_022589704.1, read as the reverse complement.
ACTAATAAAAGAGTATGTAAAGGAATGTGCATTCAGTTTTTAAAGTATCTCATTAATAATAAAGTCAACTTTAGCCAAGATTTAAAGGGTTTTATCAATTTATCTTTTTTATCCAGTTACAATCGTTTTTTTTTTTTTAATCCAGTTACAATTTTTAAATAGTTGTTTTACTCAGCTAGGAAAATATACCTGTGTCAAAAAAGGAATAGATTATTTTGGTGCCCAAAATTTACCAGACAAATATAGTGACATTACCATTTACATTTTTGCCCTTGGCATTTATAAAGTAAATACTTGCCAAGGGAACTGCATATATTATGCTACATATATAGTCTTCTGACTCCTGGATTTTAGAAAATGAGAAATGGACTGCTAGGAAAATCGGAAGCTTAAATTACAGCTTTAATTCACTGAGTAGTCAAAATAATTGTGAAGGGGAGAAAAATGTAGTTTTCTCAATAAGCTTTTCCTCAGAAAAAACAAATATAATTTATATCACCTGATTCATATGCTATAAGCTTTTTTGTCAATCAGAAATTATGCATCAAAAGACAGTTAGCTTATTATTTTTTCTTAATTTCTAAGACTAAGATAGTAAATGGTTCCTGAAAATAGTCTTTCTTAACTAAGATTTGAAAGATGAGGACAAAAAGAAAATAGATGATCAACATGATGGACATGGTGACAGATCAGGTCATTTTACCATTATAATTCTGCTTTCAAAAGTTACTAATTTCAATCTTTAGCAATAACACCTTCATTTCTATATATACTACAGAGAGAAGAAAAAAAGATTTATGTTTTATTTCAGAAGACTGAACAGAATAATTAACATAAGTAAATAAGTACACCATATAATATACACTTCAATGCACTATAAAAGTGCAATATAAGACTGTCATGTATTATAAAAAGTTTCCACTACTTAAACATTTGTTGAGACACCTACTTTGTACAAGGCATAGCAGTGTCTAAAGGCAAATGAGAATCTTCTCCCCGACAGGACCAACATTTTTAACTTGGGACAGCACGCATTCCAATGCAGGTAATTCAAGGACCACATGCCGAGTAGTCATAAATTTGAAAAAGGGTTTAGAGGTTGGGACAAAAGGTTGTCTGAATTGTCCACTTAAAAAATAATGATGGTCTGAATTAGGGCTTGAGAATTAGAGCTGGAAAGGAAGGTGAATACATTGGTCTTTTAGGAGGGAGAACTACCTGGATGTGAAGGAGAGAAGTCTGAATGGAGACCAGAAAGGTGATTTAAGTTTGAAGTGATCTCTAGGTAACATGGAAAAGGGAAATGGTAGTGAGATTTTCTTCCCAAAGTGAAGATACAGGATGGAAAAATACTTGAGAAAACCTACGAATAAAATTTCTTACTCTCAGGTATTTTATACCTTAAGCACTAACTAGAACTTTAAAAAATATATCCAAAATCTATAAAGAACTTATCAAACTCAACACCCAAAGAACAAAGAATCCATCAAGAAATGGGCAGAAGACATGAACAGACATTTTTCCAAAGAAGACATCCAAATGGCCAACAGACACATGCAAAAGTGCTCAACATCACTCGGCATCAGGAAAATCCAAATCAAAAGCTCAATGAGATACCACCTCACACCAGTCAGAATGGCTAAAATTAACAAGTCAGGAAACGACAGATGTTGGCGAGGATGCGGAGAAAGGGGAACCCTCCTACACTGTTGGTGGGAATGAAAGCCGGTGCAACCACTCTGGCGAACAGTATGGAGGTTCCTCAAAAAGTTGAAAATAGAGCTACCCTACGACCCAGCAATTGCACTACTGGGTATTTATCCCAAAGATACAAATGTAGTGATCTGAAGGGGTACGTGCACCCCGATGTTTATAGCAGCAATGTCCACAATAGCCAAACTATGGAAAGAGCCAAGATGAATGGATAAAGAAGATGTGGTGTATATATACAATGGAACATTACGCAGCCATCAAAAAACCCGAAATCTTGCCATTTGCAACGATGTGGATAGAACTAGAGGGTATTATGCTAAGCGAAATAAGTCAATTAGAGAAAGACACGTATCATATGATCTCACTGATAGAAGGAATTCTGAATCTCAGAAACAAACTGAGGGTTGCTGGAGTGGTGGGGGGTGGGAGGGATGGG